>NC_068939.1:47889124-48189124 GCF_016801865.2 Culex pipiens pallens
CGAATTGGTACAAAGCTTCAGAATTCTGCAACTCCCAGGACATGGCCCTGGCATCGGTCGAGTCCGTCGAAAAGCATCAATCGCTGGTAAAATTCATAGAATCCACGGACAAGTTCTCCAACGCGTCCCGCTTCTGGCTCGGTGGAAGTGACCTGGCCGAGGAGGGCACATTTGTGTGGGCTCCGACCGGAAGGCTGGTGACGTTTGCGGCTTGGGCCGAAAATGAGCCGAATAACGTGAACGGGACGGAAAATTGCATCGAGATTATCCACAACACGTACGTGAACATTCGCTGGCAGTGGAACGATCACGACTGTCGTGGATTCACGACGTACTTTGTCTGTGAGAGTGTGACCGATCGCTGTATTGAGCCGTTTAGATAAGGGATGGTTGTTATTGAAAAGTGAACAGAAATACACGAATACATGTAACATTTTATTTGTAATTTCGTGGTAGAAAATGCATTAATAAAATTAATATTAATTTTTCGTAATCTCATAAATTCACTCCATTCCGGCCAGAAAACTGTTTGTGCCATACAAAACCGGAACTATTTTGTCCTCTGATGAAACCCAAACTGCGCCATTGTCACCTTCTGTGATGATCTTCGCGACAGCTTTGCCAACTGCCTCGGGTCTGGAATTAACGATACATTTTTTAACAGCTGTTTGAGCAAATTGAACAAATCAACAAACTTTTGCGTTTTGAAGGCCTGAATTAGTTGGTCGTAATATTCAAGCATCCAAGGAAAAGTGAGACAAGAGTTTCTAGAATTTTGGTAGATCGTTGTATCAGTCGCTCCTGGACAGATCGCCATCAGTTTAACTCCAGTTTTATTGAAGATCAATTCTTGCTATTGAATAGTTTCAGAGCAGTTAAAAAAGCGAAACATTTACAACAAACTTACCCCCATGCTTCTGGTGAATCCAACAACACCAAATTTGGTAGCACTGTAAGTCACTCCAAACGGCATCGGCTCAAGTCCAGCGATCGACGAAATGTTCACGACAAACCCTCCCTTGCCACCTTTATCCTTAGACATCAGATCCATCGCCGTCAACGTGCATTCTATCAATCCGGTCTGAGTTGAAAACACAAAATCAGTTTGCCATCAAATCATGTCGTCATGGATCATACCAAATTAACCGCTACACATCCTGCTGGATCTCCTTCATTCAAAATTCCCGCCGAATTGACGAGAATATCAATCGTCCCAAGCCATTTTACAGCATCCTGTCGAAATGCTTTCTCTACGTTGGACTTGTTGGAAACATCACATTTGGAGTAATAAATGGAAGCTCCGGGATTGCATGACTTCAGCTGAGACTCCTGGTCGGCTCTTAGATGTTCAAAAAGATCTAGAATAACGATTTTCTAGAAAGAATAATAAAATATTCAATTTTGAGCTTGTTCACACAAAAAATTCAAACTCATACCGAAACTCCACCTTTGAGAAACTCCTCCGCCGTGGCAAAGCCAATCCCGCTGGCTCCACCGGTAATTACAGCCGTTTTACCTTCCAGCGACATTGCGTGTGCACCAGATGAACTCCAAACCAGCACTGAACGTGCACTAATGCACAACCTAGCGAGTGTTCGTTCATAGGTTAAAATTTCATAATAAGCTGATGAGTACAGATTCGACCTTGTTTGCGTTAACTTGATGCGTTGAACCCAGTTTCAACTTTGTGTGATATAGGGGAACAGCATCTAACTCCATCGTGCCTCTAATGTTGCCATATCAGCATTTTGACGTTAACTTACAGCTAATATAAGCTTTTTAAACTGAAATCGAGTAGTAAAATAAAATCAACAGTTTTACAAATAAGTTGTTTAAATAGTGAAAATCATCAAATTGGATGGAGATAGGAGCGAGTGCTTAACCTGCCAAACATACGAGGATTTCCCCTAGATTGAAACGGTTTGTTTTATGAGACAAAGCAAGATTTAAGAAAGAAGCGTACTCGAATGTATTCATTCACAAGAAAATAATCAGTTTGAATTTTTGTGTGCACCGAACTGGAAATTAAAATTAGGAGGGGAGAGGGGGTAATATGCACCCCAGGGGCAAAATGCACCCCCTGCTTTTCTCGGTATTTGGAAGAATTTACGGGGAAAAAATCATAGAAATTGGAAGCTTAACGTTGCTAAAACATGCTGGAAAAATTTGAGCATCATAGTATAAAAACAGCTTAAGTTATTTGCAAAACTTTAAAATGTTGTGTTTTCATCTTATTTTCATTGAACTTCATTATGATTTTTGGACAATATAAAAAGCATTTATTGTTATTGTAAGTGTTGAGGTGTATAGTTTTTGCCATAATCTTCACAATTCTGTAGATAGATGAGTCCAAAAACATCAAAAAATGCATTTTTTATTAAATTTTCTGCAAAAAACGTGGTCGGGGCAAAATGCACCGCTGTGAAGCTCCTTTGTAAAAACAGCGGTGTCATCTAGTGGTGACTAGTGAAAACTGCTTTTACCCGGTGCATTTTGCCCCATGTTGTGGTGCATTTTGCCCCGTTGTTGTAGTGCATTTTGCCCCAATGTTGCGGTGCATATTGCCCCGCATGGTTGTTTGAAATGAATCAAAAATGTTTTTAGAAATTTGATATTTTCGAACAATTTTGAGGTTTTTTAAGACTTTTTTCTCATGGATGACGAAGAATAATAGTTGTTTTAGAACATCGAACAAAATTCTTCCACAGTAATGCTGTAATGGTTGTGAAATCACAGTTTTCCCTTAGGGGGTGCATATTACCCCCTCTACCCCATTAAGGTCATAGATGGCGTCATTCACTCTTGAAGCGAAGACTGTAAATTATGGTTTTGGATGAAGAGCCCAGAAATGTTGAATTGAAATACAAAATTATTCACAAACAGCATATAGAAAATAGGGGAAATATACCCTTTCTAATCAAACACCTATCTTCGTCATATGGAGAGTTTGATGCTCGATTAAAGCTCCAAAAATACTATTTAGGCTGTAAACTTACCAGCAACAGCACCGCCTCGAGTAAGCACGCAAATGTATGCCACTTACTGGCCAAAAAGATCTAATTTAATGCACTTTTGATCATAATTTCTATTTTGCGAGACCATTTCTCATCATTTTGGTGGCACACACATCCACACGCAAGATCAGAGGTTAACTGCTTAACGAAAGTCGGCATAAATATCTTTTCACTTGCGCTAACGATTTCAAGGCGCTTAAGATATAAAATTGCTTCCAACTACCGGCTACATGTTCTTCTGACCGTTACTTAGTCACTCACTTGAAAAATAATCCCGAAACATGTAAATAATTAGCAAGCGCCATCAAAAAAACAAACGCGCCAAGTCTTTTGACGTTTCAATTTTGACCATCCATTCCAATCGAAGGCTGAAGAAAACCGAGCGAGAAGCGAAGGCAAATAAAGAACAAAGGGTGGCCACCAACACCACCAGCAGCGCTTGTGGTGTTGCCAGGAAACTTTCTCTATAAATGCTACTTTTCGTGAGTGTTCGCTCAAAATTTCATCAATTTTGGCAGCACGAAGCAGACCCAAACGAGCGTTGGAAGAAAAAAAGAACTAAGCTGAAAATACAAAAATGGGCGTGGCCCAATGTACACGACTGATTAGAATGCGTTTTTGAAATATTTTTTTAAAATGCTTGTAAAAGGAATAGCATAACTTTTAATAAAAGTGAAAATAAACAGAAATGTTCACAAAAAGTTGCTCTACTCGTTGGTGTACTTGGTTTTACTGAATTTCAAGGAACACTCCAGATTATCCAGCATCATTCAAACAAGACCGCTTATTAGGCTTAAAATGGGTTTATTTCCCCTAGATTTTTGATTGATGCAATCTGGATTAAGATTTTAATGTTTTTTTTTCTAAAACCATCATGGCCAACACATTTAACGGGTGTCTTTCTTTCGATGTCAAAGAAAATAACATACTGGTAAGACAGTTTAGCTTTTTTTATTCTGATTTGTTCAATTAGGAAATATGTTTCAATAAATGCAAACATTTACACCAGAAAAGCATCATTGTTGAAAAGCATGGGAGCTATTCTCATGCATCATGAACTATAATTATCATAGTTTTGAATATGATTAACTAGTCCAAACAATCTATAAACCTATATTTGATCTATACTTTTATAAAATCGACCCGTTGACTCTATGATGGCGCTAACTCAGTCGAGGCTAGGTCATGTTCAATATTTTAAATTCGCACAGCAAAGGCCTAATTTAGAGCATTCATTGATTTTTTAACTGCACTTACTCAATTTCTCGTTAGTGAACATTCAGTACTGATTTGGGTGCAATCCGTAGTGAACGCAATGTTACTCGAAGGAAAAACTGCTATCGTTACTGGTGGAGCCAGTGGAATTGGTTTAGCTACGGCGGAAGAGTTGCTAAAAAATTGAGTATCTGTAGGATTGAAGCATTGGATAAAGTTAAAAACTATTGAAGTAAAATAAATAAAATCTTTTTTTCTAGAAAATACTCATTCTAGATCTTTGGGACAGTCTGAGTGAGGAGCAAGAATCTCAGCTGCAATCATGCAATCCAAAATCGTCAATTTTCTACTCTAAATGTGACGTTACCAACAAGTCGAACGTGGCAAAATCATTCCGTCAGGATGCTGTGAAATGGCTCGAATCGATTGATATCCTCGTCAATTCAGCTGGGATTTTGAATGAAAGCGATCCTGATGGTTGTGTTGCGGTCAATTTGGTAAGGTCTACAAAACAAAATCTTGACCAAAATTGTCATATTTTTAAATAAAGACTGGATTAATAGATTGCACGCTGACGGCTATGGAGCTGATGTCCAGAAATAAGAACGGAAATGGAGGAATTGTGGTGAACATCTCTTCAATTGCAGGACTTGAACCATTGCCATTTTGTGTAACATACTCTGCTACCAAATTTGGTATTGTTGGATTCACCAGAAGCATGGGGGTAAGACTACTTAACCCTGAAGATAACTCTCATAATAGGATATCTTTTTCAATAGCAACAAATTATTTACAACAAAACTGGAGTAAAAGTGATGGCAATCTGTCCGGGAGCAACTGAAACTGCCATCTATAACAATGCGGGAATCTCAATTCTAAGCTTCCCTTGGATGAGTGAATACATCGAACAACTAATTCTGGCATATAAAACACAACAGTTTGTTCAACAAAACTAATTCGCTGTCAGCATAATAAGAGTCTTTTCTTGCAGGCCTGAGGTGGTTGGCAAAGCTGTCGTAAAGATCATCACTGAGGGAAACAACGGATCGGTTTGGGTTGTTTCCGAGGACTTTGGTCTTTCTGTTACTCTGTAGAATTTTTGTTTGGACGACTCAGGCTCCGAACCCGCAACCCGGTTTGAATTAACAAAATAACACCGTGTAACAAAATAAGAAAAATAAAAAAAAACATTCGCTTAAGAGGCAGTTTTTTCATTATGCTCGGTTTCGTCTCGAGGTCGTGTAGAGGTGCACCGATTTGGACAAAACTGTCAGCGTTGTTTGTTTATACATGAGACGAAGTCATACAAAATACAAGCCCGCTGGTTGTAGCAGTGAATTGGGGTAAAATGATTATTGAATTCAAGATTGAAAAAGTCTTTCAAAACTTTATTTCACTTTAAAGGTTTTTTGAAACACTTCAAAATGTATCATAAAGATCGTTCAAAGATTTCAAAATTTTTATCATAACTTTCTAGTAGTTTCATAACTTAATTAGTAAAAAATGATATTAATTCCTTAGGTCAAGCCAGCCATATGGCAACCACAGATAGACGGACAATCCATATACGGACGTTACAAATGGTAACGGGTGGTAAAGGCGTTAGATCTGTCCACAATGTCAAAATCACGTGGTGGTATCAACAAAAAGTGTGGCTTTCATTTTTTAAACTAAAATGCCACACTTTTTTGTTAAATGTAAAAAGTTAAATTTCACGAGAATTCCAAATCGCTGCAAAAAGATACTGGCGTTTAAAAAAAATGTGTTACCCGGTGTAATTTACCAAACTTGTTGACTTAGCTTTGTGACTCAAAGTCATAACTAGGTTTTATAATGTTTGCTCAAGTTTGCACAGCCACACTCAAATCTAGACAGAAGCTTATTTTAACCTTCAACATTTGTGTTCTTGCCGTAATAGGTTGTTCATGAATATTAGTATAGATGTCAGTACGGATTTTGCGCTCATCTTTTGTACACGCAATTTGCACGCAATGTCACTGAATGGAAAAACTGCTATCATCACCGGTGGAGCAAGTGGCATTGGCTTTGCCACGGCGGAGGAGTTTCTGAAAAACGGAATATCTGTAAGATTATTAGTAGTTAGGTGAAGAAAATTGACCCTACGGATTTCTAGAAAATACTCATTCTTGATCTTTGTGCAAATCTTAGTGCCGATCAGGAGTCTCAGCTGGAAACATGTAATCCAAACTCTACAATTTTCTACTCCAAATGTGATGTTTCCGTCAAGTCAAACGTGGCAAAATCATTCCGCCAGGATGCTGTAAAATTTCTTGGAACGATTGACATTCTCGTCAATTCGGCAGGGATTTTGAATGAAAGTGATCCTGCTATTTGTGTAACGGTTAATTTGGTATTAAATTAAATTTTAAACGATCAAGCAATACTACATAAATTGAAATAAGATTGGATTGATAGATTGCACATTGACGGCTATGGATCTGATGTCCAGAGATAAAGATGGAAGTGGAGGAATTATAGTAAACATCTCGTCAATTGCCGGACTTGAACCGATGCCGATGTGAGACGTTTAAAACCCAAAAGTATGCTACACATAGCAACATTCTACATTGTTACTAGAGTTTTAAACATATTCATGTTCGTTCCAGACCTGAGGCGGTTGGCAAAGCTATCGTGAAGATCATCACCGAAGGTGACAACGGATCTGTTTGGATCGCATCCGAGGATCAAATAATTCCAGTGATGTTCCAGCCCAACAAGTTCATAGCGAAGATGTGAAATGGCAGTACAATGAAACCTCGATGGTTTGACACCAACTGTTGTCAAACGAACGGGGTCACTTTTTAGTTTGACACCCCTTTTACACGGAGTTCACACACACTACCAAACGTTTGTCTTGATAGTGTGCGTGAGCGCTGTGTAAAAAGTGACAGTTCGTCACTTTTTAGTTTGACCAACGGGGTACAAACTAAAAAGGTGTCAAAAGTGTCTTTATGTGTCCATAAACCTCAACTTGATGACTATATAAGACATTTTTTGCCGATTACAAATTATCAAGCCGAAATGCAATCAATGGTGCTTACCACAGTGCGCAGATGCGCAAGTCACGTTAGACATTTGATGGACGAGCAACTTGATTTCTATAACTGAAATGGTTATGCAAGGTAAAACAACTGTTATCAATGGAATTGGTTTTGCAATTGCAGAGGAATTTCACATACATGGAGTTTGTGTATGAAAAATTAGGAATGTTATAAGAATATCATTCGTAAGAATGTTGCATTTCGATTGTATAGAAAGTCCTCATAACCCAACTGAAGTCGTGCAATCCGATATGTTCCGTAATCTACGCGCAATGTGACATAACAGAGCGATCTGGTTCTGCTCAAACTGTTGCAGTCAATTTGGTTGTCACAACATCACAACGTTCAAATTGAGAACAATTCTATAACAAAAATGACAGATGGCCTTAAATTTCTACTACACACATTGTTCCTTAATATAGTTTCAACTCCTCAAATCCCTTTTTCATGACCTTTAGCAAGAAGGCATCTTCTATATATCAAACACTTGTTACAAGGAAAAAAATCGCCAGAATCTTGATCCATATATTTATCAATCAAACCCAGCAATGTAGAACATTCCATCAATCTCCTCCTTTTCCTCCTCCTCCCCATCCCACCACCATCAACATCTCGAATTATTCATCTTCCTAAATACCAACAAACCCGGACGGGTTTAGTTCAAGGACGTATCACTTGCTCATTTTCTCTGCACTGGGACTCGCGTGCAACCTGTCCGCCGTGGCAATTGTTCGTCCAGCCGGAGTGTGTGACCGCGAACCGCCTTGGACCCCGCCCCACGAAGAACCTGACGCACAGCATCCCGGTTAGACTGGTTCAATGCTTTGTGAATTAGTGGGAAACTCAGATTTATGTATGTATTTTTGAAATAAGCTTAAAACGTTTTTTTTAAACAAAATTCCAAAAAAAAATTGCTTCAAAAAATACTAAAAAAAAGTCTGATTATCAGATAACCTGATCTCTCTAAATCTCACTACTTTTTTGAACCAGTCTTACTTAAATACAGGTTGATAGAGCGGGGTAGGCGCTAAAATAAGGTACTAAATGTCTTCCGAGCTTAAAGTGAGGCATAGCATTCGGAGCGAAGACAAACAAACACTCCAACGAGGAGTACCGTAAACCGGGGTGACTTTGATAGGATTTCAATTTATTTTTGGAATATTTTCCAACTGGTAAGGCTTGTCTTGAGATTATTATTTTTAAAACATGTACTGGGGTAGCCCACACATGGTCCATATACCATTTTTGAAAAAAAGTTTTTTCAATAGTGTTTTAAAAAATAGTTACGTTAAAAATTCTTATTTTGAATTCCGGGGTGACTTTGATAGTCATAGTTTTTCTTGTTAAAATCAGATTTAAGGTGTTCAAACTTTATTTTTACGTCAAATGTAACATTACTAAGGTTGCTAATTTAGTTTTCTAGGAAAAAAATCAATGTTTATATTTAGTTAACTAAGTTTATAAGTTTTTTAACAAAATGCATATAAATTTTAGGTAAAATTGTTTAAAAGTCAGAATTTTGCCAGAAATTCGTTAAAACTTGATATGTTTATAAGATTATCGATTAATATTGCATTTAAAACTGATTTAGAAGCAAAAATCAAAAGTTTTCACATTTTATATAAAATTTGTTCAACTTAAAATGCCTATGAAACAAAAGATTTTTATTTATTTATGTTTCAAAAACACATAATATTTATTATTTACAAACTTATTCAACCTTCTCCTAGTGGAAAATTGTCCAAAGAATCCGAAAATGCATTCCGTTTTCCGATTCAAAATTATGTTCGTTGAGAAAAACATGACACTTTGAGAAGATTTAAATAATGTTTTTCATCAACATTTTCTTAATTATAGTTAGCTAACTTTTTAAAATTTCCAAAATTTTATAAAAAGTTTTTCTTGAGGTACTTTGAACACTTCTCTACCACGGTCAGTATGATTCTAAACCATTCCGTACGTATTTAAGTTGTACTCTTCATTTTTCGGAAAAATCTCAAACCTATCAAAGTCACCCCGGCTATCAAAGTCACCCCGTTTTACGGTACGAGATTATCATCGAAGAGCAAACTCGTGAAGCAGAAGCATGCGCGGAAAACAGGATGAGGAGGCTTCAAACAGTAATGATTATCAAACTCTACAGTCACTGCTCGTTGGTTAGAAAATAAAAAATAAAAAATTTATTGACATAATTGAATAAGGTGCTAAAACAAAAATAAAATTGACATTCAACTCCCAAAAATTCAAAATCAGATTATTTGAAATGAAGATTATAATAATTCTTTCAAGTTTCATTATTTAATTTAATTGTGGTTAAACGAATGTATTTAAAAAAAACGAATAAATACGTTGAGATTAAGTTTCACATAACAAGCGATTACTGTTGCTCGTTGAACTAGTTCGACAAGCAGAGCTACCATGCATACCTTACAGTCCAAAAGATGCAAACCTGTAGATGGACAATGAGAGCAAGCTTTTCCACACTTATTTTTATTATCAGCCAACTTTTACAGGGTTCTACTACAAGTGTGCCAATAATACTATTTGATAAAATTTATTGGAAGCACGACATTTCGTTGAATGAAGCCTGCATGCAGTTGTCGGTTTTCAGCTCTAAATATCAACAGGATTATTTTGTTGTCTTGTTTTGCTCAAAGCTCGTTGTTCTGGACGTCCAACGCGCGTTGACAACAGCAGGTTTTGAGTGCTTATATTACAAGTATTTACGAGAGAACTAATGCATCCTTTTGGCAATGGTGGCTTATTTTTAAATCTGAATCTTCGGGAAGGTCAAAGGGATGATGAAATATTTGATTGACTTTTTTACCTCAATTCCGTTGCAATAGTTTGTTATATTTTTGATAACATTATTTAAATTCTGAGTTAATCATATTGCTAAATTCTTGGCCATTTTGGTAATTGGTGGCCATTGATGGAAATATTCATCAGTAATTAAATTCATAGATTTTTGAAAATTACAATACTTTGCTACACAGAAAAAAAATTATGGTAATATTCATCAAGAGATGTTGACAGATTTTGTGTCAAAAAAATGTGTAATATTGCATCAGGAACTGGTGAATTTTCATCAGGTTCACATTTTTACACATTTTGTATGTAATATTACTCAAAAAAGAGGTAATATTCAACCTACTAAATGTTCAACCTTCCAAAATTCAACTTTTTTTTCTGTGTATAACGTCATGATTCGAATTCCCGGACGCTTCGAAATCCGGACACTTCATCTTGTTTTATCAATTATGTGGATATAAGTTCTCATAATAATTGTCAAAACTGCGTTATTTGATGAATTCTAACACCAACCTTCATTTCAAATATGTTTGGACGCTGTAGCCAATGCTAAAACAAATAAATTAAATAAAAACATGAGATTACCAAAACTGTGAAACATTTCGCTGAAATATTTCATAGGAGTCCGAAGCACCGGGAAGGCAAAGCAGAATTTTTGGTTCTGATTTCCTTAGATTCTAGCAATTTTATAAATATCAATTGTTTTGGTGTAAACATCTTATTTGAGACCTAAAGAATGCCATTCACTAAAATTTCGGCCCAAATTTGTGCGATTCATAAGCAAAACTGAGTGTCTGGAATTCAAATCAACTTTTATCAGTATCCGGGATTCGAAACACAACAAGTCATTTTAATTTAAAAATTGTGAGGAAAAATGGTTAGAAAAGACATATTTTGCATTCATTCACTTTAAATTGACTGTTTATACTACATCCTGGTTACGCTGTCCGTTTTGTAAGCGGATGATTCGGGGTTCGATTCCCATCAGCTGCAACCTCCCATCGGATGAGGAAGTAAAATGTCGATCCCGGCCTTGGTTGTTTGGCCGTTAAGTCATTCCAGGTGTAGGAGTCGTCTCCATGCCATAAGTACACGCAAAAAAATAAGGCATATTTGAATCAACAAAACGTTTTGTTGATTTGAAAATCATTATTTTTGTTGAATCAACGCTAAACGTCAAAGCAGCTGTTTGGGTAGAACCAACGTAGTGTGTAGAATTTTGACTTAAACCCCTTAACCGTGTACAGTCCACTTCCCAACACAACATCACACACACACTGACACAGCAAAGGGCCCAGTAAATGTCACTTCCCCAAAAAACTTCCGTTAGGAGCGATCATTCTCGAACAAGCCAAATAAAGAGAAACACGTATTTTAGAGTTCGTCGCGACTTTTCATTTATTTCGTTTCGACCGCAAACATTTATGGTCCTTCGCGAACCGAATAGTAGAACCGTGCGATTTCCCGATGGAATCGATCACCGCGAAACGGAATTCGCTCTTTGCGAAAGTGAAACGCGAACTCGAAACCGCGGAACGAGTGAAGACGCAAAACCCCTCACTCTCTGAGGTTCGTGAGCGTCTGGTGCGCCTCGAGGCGCTGGGGAACAGTTTCTTCGACGTCCAGGACCAGTTCGAGGATGGAACCTCAGCGACCACCTTGGAAAACCTAGTCTCGGTCTTCGACTACCGGAAGGAGTTTGAAGATCGGTACTATGCAGCGAAGGCGATCTACGCTGCCCTCGACGAAGGTTCCGGCGCCAGCGATCGATCGTTCGCTGAGCCGGCGAACAACCTGAAAACTGCGGTAGCGGCGCTGTTGGAAACGCAACGAGCGCTCCTGTCCAACCAAGCGGCCCACGCAGCCCAGCTGAACCAGATTCAGCAAGGAAACCCACCTCCAGCAGGACAACCAGCTCAAGCACAACCGGATCCCTTCATCAACGTCCGGCTTCCTCCAATCAACATCCCGAAGTACGCGGGAGTCCGGAAAGAATGGCTTTCGTTCAAGGATCTGTTCGTCAGCACCATCCACAGCAAGGAGTCGCTGCGGCCGTCGCAGAAGCTGCAGTACTTGAAGTCGCTGCTGGAGGGTGACGCAGCCTCCCAAATCAGCTCATTCGGCATCTCGGATGACAACTACCCGCTGGCGTGGGACAAGCTGCTGAGGAAGTACGACCAGAAGAAGTACACCGTGTTCGCGCTTGTGAAGGAATTCCTGGATCAACCTGTCGTGTCAGACGCAACCGCTGGCAACCTCCAGAAGCTGGTCACGACCTCGGACGAGGTAGTTCGGCAGCTCGACGTCTTGGGCGAGCAGTACCAGTCGCGGGACCCCTGGCTGATCCAGCTGATCCTGGAGAAGATTGACGAGGAGACGCAGGCGCTCTGGGCGCAAAAACTCGTCACTTTGGAGAACCCGAGCCTCACGGACTTCCTGAAATTCCTTGAGGACCGGTGCGACGCCATCGAAACCTGCTCATCATTCACACGAAAGTGCACCTCGAGTGGAGCGGGGGCGAAGAAGGAGATACGAAAGCAGCCGGCCAAGCCAGCTGAGAAGAAGGTGGAGAGCTACGTCGCAACACCGCAGCCCTGCCCAAAGTGTTCCAAAGAACACTTGCTGTTCCTGTGCGAAGCGTTCAAGGCGTCCAGCGTCGCCGACCGTCGGGAGTTGGTGCAGAAGTCCAGACTTTGCTTCAACTGCCTGAGGACGTCGCATACGGCAAAAACCTGTTCCTCCAAGCACACCTGCAAGACTGATGGATGCAACCAGCGTCATCATACGCTCCTCTGTCAACACGTCGGCAGACAGGCAGCTACCGCAGGGCTTCCGGGTCAACAGATAGCAGCGATGCCGGTCCAGCAACCGGCCATGGAAGCTCAACCCACGGTTCCGAGTTTCAAGGCGGAGGTCACCAGTGATCCAGCCGTCAAGATCACCGTTCTACCCACTGCGCTCGTCAAGCTGCGCGGTAAGAATGGTGTCTTCCACACTGCTAGGGCGATGATAGACTCGTGCTCTGGTGCGTCGCTGATAAGCGAGGCCTGCATGACGCGACTCGGGATCAGCCGGAGCAACGCGCGGTTCCCAGTAACTGGAGTTGCCGGGACACACGCAGGAACCACCCGGGGAATGGCGCTACTAGAGATTGCACCCCGTTTCAGCGACGAAGTGGTGATGAAGACGCAGGCGTACGTGCTCGAAGTGTTGGCTCCCCCCACACCGTGCCAAAGCTTCAAGCCCAAGCAATTGGAACTACTCCGAGGGCTCCAGCTAGCCGATCCGGAGTACTACAAAGCGGGACCGGTAGACGTCATCCTAGGCGCCGAGCTGTTCCTGCCGATTCTACAAGCGGGCCAGGTTACAGACGAGGACGGTCTACCCGTGGCCCAGAAGTCATCGCTCGGCTGGCTCGTTGCCGGCAAGTTCGGTGGTGAAACAATGCTGCAAACAAATTTGGTGTCCTTCACGGTGCAGCTGGATGTCAACATCGACCAGACGCTGCGCAAGTTTTGGGAAACCGAAGAAGTGCCAGCGGCCAAGGTACTCACCGTCGACGAGAAGCGCGCTGTTGACATCTTCAACACAACTACCAGGCGCAACGACGAGGGCCGATTCGTGGTTCGGCTCCCCTTCGACGACTCCAAGCCGGCATTGGGCGACTCGCTCGGTGCGGCACTCAGAAGGCTGCATGCGATGGAGCGGAAGTTCCTCTCGAATCCGCCGTTCAAGCAAGCCTACCGCAACTTCATGTCCGAGTACCAGCAACTGGGACACATGGAGCTCATTCCGCAATCCGAAGTCGACAAGCACCCCAGCGAGTGCTTCTATTTGCCTCACCACGCAGTCCAGAAGGAGGACAGTTCAACAACGAAGTTGCGTGTCGTCTTCGATGGCTCGTTCAGAACCAGTTCTGGCGTGTCGTTGAACGACCGGTTGCTGATTGGTCCAAACAACAACGAGGACCTGTACGACGTCTACTGCCGCTTCCGCACCTACCCCGTGGTCTTCGTGAGCGACATCGAGAAGATGTACAGGCAAGTACGGGTGGACAAGCAGGACACGGACTTCCAGCGGATCGTCTGGCGCGATGATCCCGACCAACCGGTGCAGCACTACCGTCTGACGACGGTGACGTACGGCACTTCAAGCGCAGCCTACTTAGCGACCGAGTCTCTCCGACAAGCGGCCCGAGACAACGCTGAGAAGCACCCCGTAGCAGCTGACAGGATCCTCAAAGGGTTCTACGTGGACGACCTGATGTCCGGCGCCGACACAGTCGAAGAAGCTCAAGAGCTAGCTGGCCAGATCACAACCATCCTGGGCGAAGCTGGATTCGTCCTCCGAAAGTGGTCCTCCAACGCACCCGAGCTGCTGGAGAACATCGCAGACAGCCGACAGGGACCAGTCCCTGTTGAGTTCACGAACGTGACAGCGTCGTTCAAGGCACTTTAGATTCACTGGTCTCCAACTAGTGACTGGTTCGAGTTCAAGGTCAACCTGGACATCAACAGCCCGAACACGAAGCGTCAACTCCTCTCCGACGCATCCAGGCTATTCGACCCGTTCGGATGGCTCGCTCCAGTGATCGTCAAGATCAAAATCATCTTCCAACTGCTGTGGCTGTACGACTTGCTGTGGGACGACCCGCTGCCACCCCTTCCCGAAGCAGATTGGAACACCATCAAGCAAACGCTTCACCTGCTGGAGCGGATTCGCGTGCCCCGCCGAATTCCAGCCTTCAACGGCAAGTTGCAGCTGCTCGGATTCTCGGACGCCTCGGAGTCGGCGTACTCAGCAGTCGTCTACGGTCGGTCTGCGGACCGCAACGGGAAAATCCACATCGTGCTGATTTGCGCTAAAACCAAGGTTGCGCCAATTCAGCAGATCTGCGTCCCAAAGCTCGAACTCAACGGTTCCTGGCTGCTGGCCGCCCTGATGAAGCGAGTCTCCCTCGCTTTGTGCCACCTCGAGCTGCAACACTTTGCCTTCACGGACTCGGCAATCGTACTGGAATGGTTGTCGGCACACCCCCGCAAGTGGAAGACTTTCGTCGCCAATCGAACGTCAGCGATCCTGGACTTCCTGCCCAGGAGCATGTGGCACCATGTGTCATCGAAGGACAACCCGGCCGACTGTGCGTCGCGAGGGATCTCGCCGCTCGAGCTGCTCAACCATCCGCTGTGGTGGGACTCCCCCTACTGGGCCCACAGCGAGCAGTCGTTCTTGGAACACTGCGCAGCACCGGCACCGAAGGCACCACCCCTCGAAGAACGACAGATTCGCACATTCTGTCTGGAGATTGGCTCCCCGCGTAGCAACTTCACCCTGGAGCGCTACCTTCTCGATCGGTTCTCCTCGCTACGCCGCTGCACTCGGACGCTGGCGACGATCCGACGGTTCCTGTTCAACCTGGCGCGACCGAAGGTGGAGCGCTTAACCGGACCGCTGACACCGGCGGAACTCAAGGTAGCTGGTCTACAACTCGTACGACTAGCACAACACGAAGCATTTGCGAAGGAGATTGCCTGCCTGCGCAAATCGACCGAGGTTTCCAACAAGAGCAAGCTGCGCCCGCTCTTTCCGTTCATCGACCGGGACGGAACACTGCGTGTCGGTGGAAGGCTGCAGAACGCCGACATCCCCTACGACATGAGACACCCGCCCATTCTGCCGCAGCAGCACCGACTGACAACACTTGTCATTCAAGACCTTCACCTGGACAACCTACACGCAGGGCCTACCTTGGTGATCTCAACCCTCAACCAGCGCTTTTGGGTGATGGGATGCCAGACGGTCGTGCGACAGCAACTGCAAAAGTGCGTCCGCTGCTGCCGAATGAAAGCCAGAACCGCTCAGCAGCTGATGGGAAGTCTTCCGGCGGTGCGAACAACGCCGGCCAGAGCATTCGTCCACGTCGGAGTCGACTACGCAGGACCAATCCTCGTCAAGAGCGGCAACCCAAGGAAACCACACGTGACAAAGGGCTACATCGCAGTGTTTGTATGTCTCTGTACGAAAGCTGTGCACTTGGAAGTCGCCGGCGACCTGTCCACGAAGGCCTTCTTCGGTGCACTCAAACGGTTCATCGCCAGGAGAGGACTGTGCACCGAGATATGGTCCGACAACGGGACGAACTTCGTCGGAGCCGATCGGCAGATGCAGGAGTTTTTCGAAACCGACGAGTTCAAGCAAAAAGCCGCCCACTTCGCTGCCAACATTGGGATGAAGTGGACCTTCATTCCGCCTTCCGCACCCCACATGGGAGGATTGTGGGAAGCTGCGGTCAAGAGTGCGAAGACCCACCTGCGCAAGGTCCTGGGAAACGAGTCGGCCACCTACGAAGAGCTCTACACCATCCTGACGCAAATCGAGGCCTGCCTCAACTCGCGTCCGCTTTGCGCCATCTCCAACTCTCCCGATAGCTGCGAGGCCCTCACCCCCGGACACTTCATCATCCAGCAACCGATGAACCTCCTGCCGGAACCCAGCGTTTCGGACGTACCGCGCAACCGACTGGACAACTGGCAGCTCGTCCAGCAGAAGGTGGAAGAAATCTGGACTCGTTGGCGCAACGAGTACGTGACGTCCCTGCAACCGCGCAGCAAGTGGCAATCGGAGATCGACAACCTGCAGGTCAACCGCTTGGTGCTGGTCAAGAACGAGAACACCCCGCCGGCCCAGTGGGAGTTGGCCAGAGTAGTTGCGACACACCCGGATCGCAATGGAATCGTGCGGACCGTCACGCTGCGCAGAGGAACAACGGAGTACCAGAGACCGATCCAGAAGTTGGTTCCACTACCGACTGATTGAGGCTACTGCCTCAAGGTGGGGAGGATGTTTGGGTAGAACCAACGCAGTGTGTAGAATTTTGACTTAAACCCCTTTACCGTGTACAGTCCACATCCCAACACAACATCACACACACACTGACACAGCAAAGGGCCCAGTAAATGTCACTTCCCCAAAAAACTTCCGTTAGGAGCGATCATTCTCGAACAAGCAAAATAAAGAGAAACACGTATTTTAGAGTTCGTCGCGACTTTTCATTTATTTCGTTTCGACCGCAAACAGCAGCTTTTTCGAAACAACAAAAGACTTTTGTTAAATTTAGAAAATCAAGGTTTGTTTCAACGCAAAATCGGCGTTGATTATATTCAACAAAAAATTTGTTGATTCAAACCTCGTACAGGCTGATTCTACAAAACATTTTTCTGCGTGTACAAACAACACACCTAACCAAGCCTACTCCGGTGGAATCGCTGGCGGCGGTTCGACTCGCAATCCAAAGGTCGTCAGTTCAAACACTGGGGTGGAAGGTTCCTTGGAGTAAAAAGAGGTTTGGGTGCTCTCCCCATTCAAGCCTTTGGACTCCTAGGTTCGAGCAGAAATGTGCAATAGAGACCACAAAAGACCCGGGGGTCGTTAATGTGGATGGTTTGATTTTTTTGACTACATCCTGATGATATTTCTACATTTCTAACTTATTGCCAGCTATAACAAAAATGATCTGCTACTAAGTGTCCGGATACCGAATCACGTTAGAAAGCCGAAAAAAGGCAAAAATAAAATATCTAGAAAATCTAGATTTTTCAAAGAAGAATTTAATCAGTTTAACAATTTCTCATATCAAATCAAGCTTTAGCAATCTACACAGCCAAAAAAAGTTGAATTTTGAAATGTTGAAAATTTGGTTGGATACATATTACTCATTTTTTGAGTAATATTACTCAAATTTTTTTTAAAAATTTGAACCTAATGAATATTCATCAGAAACTGATGAAAATTCACCAATTTCTGATGTAATATTACACATTTTTTCCGCCATAAAATCTGTCACCATTTCCTGATGTATATTATCATTTTTTTTCTGTGTAGTTGAAAATAAAACAAGATTTAATTTAAAATTTTGTCCATTATGTACTGTTAGAACTTGTTTTTAAACGTCTTCTTATAAATTTAACTAGTAATGGATTAAACACACACGTACACAAGCACATCAGTTGAAACCTATGTTACTTTTTAGAGGCAACGCGCGTCGGGCTGCCCTCAAGGAAAAGAAGTCGATGACGCCTAAAACATGTCCAACCACATATTTAAATAGTGAGGTATACATTTTTTTTCTCATACTCTCCTGGTGCGTATCGCCCGACTATAGGAGGAACTTCGCTCCAAAAATAAACTCGATATTAGTTTGGATCAATGACTAAGTGAAAACCACTTGCCGGCATCGCGACTTGACCCGCGCTATACGCTGAGTAGGTCACCTAACAGTGTACTTTTTTCATTTTAATATTGCTTGTCTTAAGCTTCGTTCAGTTCAACTGGAGATTTACCCACACTTCAATTACGAATTTTACAGAGTACACCACTATTCTTATCCAAACACAAGTTCAACCAAACTTCAAGTTCAAGTTCGGTGGTAATTCATCCAAACCGCCCCTCTTTCCTGGCAGCCCAAGACGCAGAGTAGAGCATGTGGTGATATTTGAGACCGGCTGCACTGCGAAAGAATGTCGTTCCAAGCGACGAACCCCATCAGTTTCAATTACGGCTCCTGAGCAGCGATTCTTTATTTTTTTGTCCTGTTTGCAGCAACAAGATGAGGCACTGGTTCGCAATTGTATGCTCAGCGAAAGAAGATAAATTGTTCTATTCTTGTGGCCAATTAAATGCATCCTCCTAGGCAAGGGGAAACATGACACGGCTTGTTTCCTCCCGTACAGAAAGATAATAATCAAATTAGTAACTGAAAAATGGTTGCATTGAAGAAAGATGCTTAAGCAGACAGTATCTGAATTCAAGAAATTGTAGGACATAAATATTTGAAGTAAAATATTTCTTTTATAATGAAGAGGGTTAATATAATGTATAAAAATAATGTAAAACAAAATCATCAGTACACTAAATATTGAGTTAACTTCCAGAGTTTTTTTAAAGGGTCCTATAATCTATTGTCTTCCATATGTTTATAGGACTGAATCAAAAAAATCTCTAGCCTTACACTCAATATTCAACCAAGCAATACATGGATGTTAAAAAATAAACCAACTTAACAGACAAACCATTAGGAAAATGCTTTTGTGTTTTTACATTTATAGCAAACAAAAAATGTATTAAAGATAAGAAAGAAAACATCGTATCGCAAACAATAGCCCGTAAAACCAGCAATAGATAGCAAATTTAAGATCAAAATTAAATCATAACCAGCGCAAAAAAAAGCTAAAGGCAATAAAGTCAATTAATTACATCACACAAGAGAAAAATGTCTACAGCAAAAAATAAAATCAAAATCTTATGACAAGCGAAATTCTTCTGAACCAGTTAACCAGGCTACCGAACCATTCTTCCTTGATACGGTTTTAATCATTCTTGCAAACCTAGACCGTTGTCGGCTGATATATAAAGTGGTCGCGTTTGGTCCGAAAGAGTATCAATCGTTTCCAATCCTCCGAATCAGCGAGTACTGGTTTTTATCCAGCAGCGCAGAAATAATCAAGTGTCAAGTATCAAATATGAAGGCCTTTGTCGTCGTTGCGTCCCTGTTGGCTGTGGCTTCTGCCTCGACCACCATCCTTGCGGCTCCCCGTTGGTACGGATACGCTCCGGCGGCCACGTACTACGCTGCCCCAGCGGAACTGTCCAGCCAGTACCACGCCCAGGATAGCCTCGGACAATACTCATATGGATACAACGGAGGATTGTCGGCCAAGGCCGAAACCAAGTCGTTCGACGGAGTGACCCGCGGATCGTACAGCTACCTGGACGCCGAGAACAAGCTGCAGACTGTCTCGTACACCGCTGATGCCCTCAACGGATTCCGCGCCCAGGCCAGCAACCTGCCCCAGGCTCCAGTCGAGACTCGTGTGGCTCCCGCCCCAGTTCAGGACACCCCCGAAGTCGCCAAGGCCCGTGCTGACCATCTGGTCGCTGTTGAGGAAGCTAAGGTGCGCAACGCCAACGCCGCTTCCAGCGATGAGAGCGCTATCATTGTGAGTGCTGCCCCAGCTGCCGTTGCCCCAATTGCGCCAATTGTCCCCCAAATCGCCACCTATGCCGCCCCAATTGCTCTGGCCCCAGCTTCCGGATTTGCCTACTCGCACTCGACCGTTAACCTGAAGCCGGAAGTGTACGCCGCCGCCCCAGCTCCAGTCGCCACCATTGCTGCCGCTCCGGCCTCTTTCGCTTACCAGACCTACTCCGCTGCTGCCCCTGCCCTCTACAACACCTGGAGCCAAGCCCCAGCTTACGCTTACAGCTACGGTGCTCCGGCTTTCTACGCCGCCAACACCGCTGCCGTTCCCCTGCCCGTTCAGGACACCCCTGAAGTCATGCAGGCTAAGGCCGAACACTTCGCTGCTGTCGCTGAGGCCAAGGCCCGCAACCTGCAGTAAATCTGTAGGCCACGTGGACGTGATACTACCGTACCGTAACCTACACCAAACACAGGACCTGATTTCCGCAAATTTTCTCCGGATTATGCCGATTCCGTTGTTCGGAACCGTCTACTAACTAACAAAAAAACCATCCACCGCAATGTGTGTAAAAATGTATAAAAAAGTCTTTTTGTTTAACGATAGTTGAAACGATTGAGTTATGTAGTACTGCAAAATATATTTTGAAATATGAAACTTTGTGCTTCTTTTTACTGCCGTTGAAAACCACCTGAATATTACCCTTGCAGCCTCTGGAATGCGGAAAGGTTTTGGTGAAATCCTTTGAGCTGAGTAATTCTCTGAGATTTCGGTCATTCGATTTTTGTTGTATTTTTTAATCCGGCTGAAACTTTGGTATGCCCAAAGAAGCCATTTTTCATCATTAGTTTGTCCATATCACTATTTTTTTTTTTATATGTTTTAGAGGACATCAAATGCCTTTTCAGAAATTTCCAGGTTGTGCAAAAAATCTTTGACCTAGTTATGAATTTTCGAATCAACACTGATTTTTCAAAAAATCGAAATATCGGTCGCAACATTTTTTTAACTTCATTTTTCGATGTTAAATCAAATTTGCAATCAAAAAGTACTTTAGTGAAATTTTCATAAAGTGCGCCGTTTTTAAGTTATAGCCATTTTTACGTGACTTTTTTGAAAATAGTCGCAGTTTTCCATTTTTTTAAATTAGTGCACATGTTTTTTTTGAAAAATATATTTTTGAAAAGCTAAGAAAATTCTCTATATTTTGCTTTTTTGAACTCTGTTGATACGACCTTTAGTTGCTGAGACATTGCCATGCAAAGTTTTAAAAAGCAGAAAAATTGATGTTTTCTAAGTTTCACCCAAACAACCCACCATTTTCTAACGTTGATATCTCAGCAACTAATTGTCCGATTTTCAATGTTAAAATATGAAACATTCGTGAAATTTTCCGATCTTTCCGAAAACAATATTTTCAATTTTTTTAAGTCAAGACTAACATTTCAAAAAGGCGTAATATTGAATGTTTGGCCCTTTTGAAATGTTAGTCTTGATTTGATTTTTTTTCACTAAAGTACTTTGCAAATTTGATTTAACATCGAAAATGAAGTTAAAAAAATGTTGCGACCAATATTTCGATTTTTTGAAAAAATCAGTGTTGATTCGAAAATTCATAACTCGGTTAAAGATTTTTTGCACAACCTGGAAATTTCTGAAAAGTTGGCATTTTATGTCCCCTAAAACATATCAAAAAATAAAAAAATAAAAATAGTGTTTTTTTTTGCAAATCAAGTTTTAGTGACAAAAAGTGAAATTTAAAATCACCATTTTTTTTACCGTGTATCATTTTTTTCAGTGTAGTCCTTATCCATACCTACAACTTTGCCGAAGACACCAAATCGATCAAAAAATTCCTTCAAAAGATACAGATTTTTGAATTTTCATATATCATTTTTGTATGGACAGCTGCCAAATTTGTATGGAAATTTATATGGACAAACTAATGATGCAAAATGACTTCTTTGGGCATACCGAAGGCACCAAAAAAGTTTCAGCCGGATTAAAAATACAAAAATTAAAATTAAAAAAAAATCGATTTCGTAGAGAACTGCTCAGCTATGAAAGAACGTGTATTTGATGAGATTAGTTTTAAGTTGAAGTAGGTATATTCCATTTACATGTTCAACAATATGTTGTTCGCAAAAGAACAAGGATTAAGCCTCTTAAAAAACAAATCTGGTTTTATGTTTTTGTATTTTGCTTTTTTGTGGGGCTTTGATATTTTTATTAATACACAAAGTCCACGGTGTCAACATTTGAATGAAAAAAGTGTTTTAAAATGCATTGTACACACCTGTCCAGTTGTTTTGCAATTATTTCACCATCCACAAACCACGTGGACACTTTTTCGAAAATCTTCGATCTTCTTGTTGAAAAACCTTTCTAAATCTGCTGGTATAAGTTCAATTGAATGGTTTGTTGGGACCCAAAACTGTACCGAGTTATTTAGTTTCGATAATAAATTCTCACTTAATCATTTTTCCTGAGTTTTATTAATTTTACTATGTCGTCATCATTTTTTTTTATTTATAGTTTAAATATCAATTTGCAAGAGATTTTAGCTAGTAACAAATCATAGCAGCATTTGAAGGTTGTTTCAATGTTATCAACTGTTATTTAGCAGAAAAACAGTATTTACAGTTACAAGAAAAACTGAACTAATAAACGATTAGTTATTAATCAGCTTTAGCTTTAGTTCAGTTTTTGATGTTTGTTACGTTTTACTTTGGATCCGATTATCGTGTGAGCAGCAGCGCCGGGAAGATAGATTTTTGTGGCGTTCTTTTTGTGCTGTATTCGTGATCGTGTTCATGTCGAATTATGTAGAAGATGCGAAGCCGCGTGTTAGGATTCTTGTGTCTTTGTTGTTTTATTTGTGTTTCCATCTGGAGTATTAGTTTTAAAATTATTTTCATTTTTTACAGCTTCCTGGAATTATTTTAAATCAAATGTTTACATGTAAATTTGCCTACTCACTATATGATTTATTTAAATGTTCATATTATTCCTTATCCTATTCCTTTCCTGTAATATACCATATCCTCATACCATATATGATCAAATTGCTTAAATTAACGAAACTTTCTAAAACAGCATGGGAACCATCTGGAGCATTTATATTTTAAATAACTTTTTTTTACAGCTTCCTGGAATCATCTTGATTGTATTTATTATATTTATTTTATTTACTATATTTATTATATTTATTATTTATCATTATTACATAACTATATGCTTATTAGATAATACACTACAGACTCACATTTACACTTACAAACATTCAAATCATTAAGAGCGAGTTTTTCACCAATGTGTAACAGGTCGTATCGAGGTGCTCCGATTTGGATGAAACTTTCAGCGTTTGTTTGTCTATACATGAGATGAACTCATGCCAAATATGGGCCCTCTACGACAAAGGGAAGTGGGGTAAAACGGGCATTGAAATTTGAGGTCCAAAAATCATGAAAAATCTTAAAATTGCTCCCATTTGCGTAAAACTTGATCAATTCCAACTCTCTTAGATGCATTCGAAAGGTCTTTTGAAGCACTTCAAAATGAGCCATAGACATCCAGGATTGGTTTAACTTTTTCTCATAGCTTTTGCAAATTACAGTTAAAAATTGATTTTTTTAAAACCTTAATATCTTTTTGCAACAGCTTCCAACACCCATACTCCTATAGGTCAAAAGATAGGTAATTTCCTGAACTATAAGCCTACGGAAATAACTTTTTGGCCAATCGCAGTTTTTCTCATAGTTTTTCGATTTTTCTATAACAAACATTTTACAACGTTAGTTTTTGCCCTGTAGGCCGCCATAGCGGCACTTTTTGGTCTCAATTTTGTCATATTCGGAATCCTCGGACAATTTCACGTAAGTTAGAAGTATTGGAGTTGTAAATTTGATTGGAAAAAATGCTATTTAGAATGAATTGAAATATTTTTTAACAATTTGTTGCATTAGGGGTAAAACAGGTTTTCGCCTACTTGATACAGCATTTGACGTATTGATCATAGGATAAATAAGATCTGTTTCTTTTTTCAAAAATGTTTTATTTAATTATTTTTTAAATCAAAATTACAACTCCAATACTTCTAACTTACGTGAAATTGACCGAGGATTCCGAATATGACAAAATTGAGACCAAAAAGTGCCGTCTTCTTGGCCTACAGGGCAAAAACTAACGTTGTAAAATGTTTGTTCTAGAAAAATCGTAAAACTATGAGAAAAACTGCGATTGGCCAAAAAGTTAATACCGTAAGCTTATAGTCCATGAAATTACCTATCTTTTGACCTATGGGAGTATGGGTGTTGGAGGCTGTTGCAAAAAGATATTAAGGTTTTAAAAAAATCAATTTTTAACAGTAATATGCAAAAGCTATGAGAAAAAGTTAAACCAATCCTGGATGTCTATAGCACATTTTGAAGGGCTTCGAAAGACCTTTCGAATGCATCTAAGAGAGTTGGAATTGATGAAGTTTTACGGAAATGCGAGCAATTTTAAGATTTTTCATGTGTTTTGGACCTCAAACTTCAATGCCCGTTTTACCCCACTTCCCTTTGTCGTAGAGGGCTCATATTTAACATGAGTTCATCTCATGCATAGACAAACAAACGCTGAAAGTTTCATCCAAATCGAAGCACCTCGATACGACCTCTAGAACAAACCGAGCAGAATCTACAAATACTGCCTCTTAAATACATTACGCACTCAACCATTTTCATCGGCCCGATGAAATTCCCCTAACCCCCATTCCAAACCTCCCAAAAATATTCCGTTCACTTTTAAAAGTCGCATGGGTTCCCTGCACTTTTGCCACTAGTGAACAACAAAAACATCCCCTCCCAAATCCCCACGGGACTGTATGGGCGTAGCCTTGGAGCACAGTGTGGAAATTTACGTTCTTAGATATTCTTGGTTGTACCGGGCAGCAATCAAATTGTCTAAGAATATTGAATTGACCATTGTGGCACCTCCTACAGCGTGGTGCAGACCCGTTATGCTATGCTATGCTATGCTATGTTACGTTTTATTTTGGATCCAACAGTAATTTTTTTTTTATGTTTAAATCCTTGACCTGGTGCACAGTTTATACTAACCGGCTATCGTAACCAATAAAACAACAAATTACAAATTACAAATTACTTAGAAAATTAAAATTTACCTATATATTTTTCTTTCATCCAATGCATCTCAGCATGTCCCATAACAATATAGAAAATACCATTTACAAAAAATCTCAACACTACTACTTTGCCGAAGACACGAAATCGATTGAAAATTCCTCTAAAAGATACAGATTGTCGAATATTTACGTAACATTTTTGTATAGACAGTTGGCAAAATTTGATCGAGCCTTGTATGGGTGAACCAATGACACAAAATGGCTTTTTTGGTCATAAGGCCCCAAAATTATGAGAAAATTCATAAAATATAAATTATATCCATTTCCGAGTTTGGTGGAAAATTACTCAGTTGATTAATCAGCCACAAAGGATTTCTCCAAAACCTTTCCGCATTCCAGAGGCTGCAAGGGTAATATTCAGGTGGTTTTCAACGGCAGTAAAAAGAAGCACAAAGTTTCATATTTCAAAATATATTTTGCAGTACTACATAACTCAATCGTTTCAACTATCGTTAAACAAAAAGACTTTTTTATACATTTTTACACACATTGCGGTGGATGGTTTTTTTGTTAGTCAGTAGACGGTTCCGAACAACGGAATCGGCATAATCCGGAGAAAATTTGCGGAAATCAGGTCCTGTGTTTGGTGTAGGTTACGGTACGGTAGTATCACGTCCACGTGGCCTACAGATTTACTGCAGGTTGCGGGCCTTGGCCTCAGCGACAGCAGCGAAGTGTTCGGCCTTAGCCTGCATGACTTCAGGGGTGTCCTGAACGGGCAGGGGAACGGCAGCGGTGTTGGCGGCGTAGAAAGCCGGAGCACCGTAGCTGTAAGCGTAAGCTGGGGCTTGGCTCCAGGTGTTGTAGAGGGCAGGGGCAGCAGCGGAGTAGGTCTGGTAAGCGAAAGAGGCCGGAGCGGCAGCAATGGTGGCGACTGGAGCTGGGGCGGCGGCGTACACTTCCGGCTTCAGGTTAACGGTCGAGTGCGAGTAGGCAAATCCGGAAGCTGGGGCCAGAGCAATTGGGGCGGCATAGGTGGCGATTTGGGGGACAATTGGCGCAATTGGGGCAACGGCAGCTGGGGCAGCACTCACAATGATAGCGCTCTCATCGCTGGAAGCGGCGTTGGCGTTGCGCACCTTAGCTTCCTCAACAGCGACCAGATGGTCAGCACGGGCCTTGGCGACTTCGGGGGTGTCCTGAACTGGGGCGGGAGCCACACGAGTCTCGACCGGAGCCTGGGGCAGGTTGCTGGCCTGGGCGCGGAATCCGTTGAGGGCATCAGCGGTGTACGAGACAGTCTGCAGCTTGTTCTCGGCGTCCAGGTAGCTGTACGATCCGCGGGTCACTCCGTCGAACGACTTGGTTTCGGCCTTGGCCGACAATCCTCCGTTGTATCCATATGAGTATTGTCCGAGGCTATCCTGGGCGTGGTACTGGCTGGACAGTTCCGCTGGGGCAGCGTAGTACGTGGCCGCCGGAGCGTATCCGTACCAACGGGGAGCCGCAAGGATGGTGGTCGAGGCAGAAGCCACAGCCAACAGGGACGCAACGACGACAAAGGCCTTCATATTTGATACTTGACACTTGATTATTTCTGCGCTGCTGGATAAAAACCAGTACTCGCTGATTCGGAGGATTGGAAACGATTGATACTCTTTCGGACCAAACGCGACCACTTTATATATCAACGTCAATGTCGACCACCGAGTTTAACTCTACATGTTCTACGCACAGGTAAAGAATCCATTTCAGGATAGCACATAAGCGAGATTCAAAAAGGTTCTTGCGCATTTCAACTTCTGGCGCGCAAAAGTGAAAGTTGAACTGATTTCTTCTGCAAGCTGAGTCGAGAAGATGTCTACTTCCTGCACAACTGCTTTGAAGACGCGCAACAGGATTGCATTGTACGCTAGGACGCGCAACATAAGCGTTGAGTGCAATAAACTCTGAGTGTAGAACTGAAGCATAAAAATGTTAAATATGACAGTTAAAACTAGAATACAAATTGTTCTGTTTTTGTCTGGTCTTTTTTTATTAATTTTAAGCATAACTTATTGCCATTTATTTTTTAACTCAGATGATTCTCAAAAATTTTATAGATAAATTTCTATTTAGAAAACATAACATAACCCAGTCGGCCTGGGTTCGATCCCAGACGGTCCCGGTGGCATTTTTCGAGACGAGATTTGTCTGATCACGCCTTCCGTCGAACGGGAAGTAAATGTTGGCCCCGGACTAACCTAAAAAGGTTAGGTCGTTAGCTCAGTCCAGGTGTAGGAGTCGTCTCCCTGGGTCCTGCCTCGGTGGAGTCGATGGTAGGCAGTTGGACTAACAATCCAAAGGTCGTCAGTTCGAATCCCGGGGTGGATGGAAGCTAAGGTGTAAAAAGAGGTTTGCAATTGCCTCAACAATCAAGCCTTCGAACACCTAGTTTCGAGTAGGAATCTCGCAATCGAGAACGCCAAGGCAATGCTGTAGAGCGAATAATTTGATTTGATTTGATTGATAGGTTGAAAAAAGGTGAAACAAGGAAGCCAGTCAAGACTTGAGTTTTTAAAAGCAATTCAAAGGAAAATGGAGTAAATAAAAAAGTTATGTTTATTGTAGACCAAACTGTGACGATAGCAAGCAAGCTGTCGAGTTCGGAAATGGATTTTCGTTAACAGGGAAATTGGTAGAAATTTAAGTCCGTAGATTGTCCTGTTTGTACTCGACTACCCGAAGCCTCGATTATTGAACGTTTCGATTATTCGGAGGCCTTATATGAGATTTTAGATAATCGAATCGGAGAAAAAACATGTTTGTGTGTGTATTTTTAATTATAGAATTTGACGAGTTCAGAGACCTAAAATAAGTTAAATTTTTGTGATTGATTACCGAATGGATAAGCTTAATATTTTATTCCCACCTTCATCTTTGATTACATTACATATTCCTAGATCGTTGAAGGCATTTTTCGGTCACATTTGATCTCAACAACCCAAATTTAGACACACAATAAAACTTTTTTTTTGTGTTTCAATTACTCTTATGAATTCTTTCTTCTATTTCATTTTCACATAACAGTCTTGGATACTGCATGTTTTTTTTTTATTCTCTTGGAATTAATTGTTGTTTTTGAATCAACCCTTGCCCAAAGTATATTTAAAACACAAGAATTTAAAAAAATATATATCTTGCCTCTACAAATGTTGTCTTCCCCAGGACATCAAGGCACGCCATAATAAATTAATAACCACCATTAAACATACCATTATGGCTACGATCCCGTGACTATAAAGATTGAACCTGTTCGATTAATTTGATAGCCCGGCAAAGAAAAAATCAACCCACCACAAAAAGAGAGTTTAAACCAGGCCGGCTTCCAAACTGCAAATCCATTACACCCCGACAGCTGTAGGTTCACCTTGGCGTAAGTTTTTGAAACTTGTCTCCGCAGCGCCTGGAGTTCAGCACGCAAAGGACAAGGTGAGGGTTAAAAGTGAGTTTTGGCGGCACGCTTCTTTCTTTTTCTACGCGCGTGCGTAGTTCTATAGTGAACTGACCACTCGGCGTGGAATCCGGAATTGTAGCAAGGTCATCATTAACTGGGCAGAACGTGCCAATTTAGACATTGTTCTTGGAGATGTTCGAGCCTCCGCAACCGGTTTATCCTCGTCGAGAAGGGACGCAGCCTTGTTATCCTGATGGACAACGCCCCATCATAGCCTGGAAGGCCGGTTCCAGACAACTTTTATTGTGGCGCGTCGCGGTATCGGGTTCACTTGTTTTTTTGCTTCAGTTGGTACTTCTTAAAACTGATATGGCCAAAAGTTCGTTTGCTGGCGAAGGAAGGAAGAAATGAAAAGAACAGAACCAACCAGTGCTAAGATCTTCCTGGAGGGAAGCTCGGCGAAACTGGATCGCTCGGTATAAATAGTCGGGCGAGGCGTTGTTCCAGGCATCAATCGCATTCAATCCTCCGTACTAGCGAGTCCTGGTATTCCAGCAGCGCCAAGTAATCAGTTATCATGAAGGTGTTCATCGTGGTCTCATCTCTGCTGGCCGTGGCCTTTGCCGCGCCTCAACTGCTGACTCAGCGCGTATACGCGGCCGTTCCGGCTGTTACGACATACGTAGCTGCGCCAGCGGAAGTGTCCAGCCAGTTCCACGCCCAGGATGGATTGGGACAGTACACCTACGGATACAACGGAGGATTGTCGGCCAAGACCGAAGCCAAGTCGTTGGACGGAGTGACCCGTGGAGCTTACCACTACCTGGACGCCGAGAACAAGCTGCAGACGGTGACCTACACTGCCGATGCCGTCAACGGATTCCGTGCCGAGGCCAGCAACATGCCGGTGGCTCCAGTTGAGACCCGCGTCGCTCCGGAACCAGTTCAGGACACCCCCGAAGTCATGCAGGCCAAGGCCGAGCACATGTCTGCCGTTGAAGATGCGAAGGTCCGCCTGGCCGCCGCCGAGAAGGAGGAGACGGCCGAAATCGTTGAGAGTGCCGAGCCTGCTCCAATTCCGGCCATCCCAGCTATTGCTCCGATCACCACCTACTCCGCCGTTGCTGCCCCAATCGCTCTGGCCCCAGCGTCCGGATTTGCCTACCAGACTTCCTCGGTTGCCCTGAAGAACGAACCCCTGGCCTACACCACCTACACCGCCGCTCCGGTCCCAGCTGCCGCCGTCGAGATCAAGACCCCCGCTTCCTTCTCCTACTCGACTTACTCCCAGTCGGCTCCGGCTACTGCCATCCAGTACGCTGCTGCCCCATTCGTCCAGGCCCTTCCAGCTGCCACCACCTACGCTCTGAACGTCCAGGCTCCCGCCTACACCTACAGCTATGGCGCCCCGGCCTTCTACACCACCACCAACCAATTGGCCACTCCAGTCACCTTCGCTGCTCGTGCCCTGCCGGCCCCAGTTCCAGCAGGTGCTGAGACCGCCGCCGAGGTCGTCGAAACTGCTGCCCTGCCCGAACCAGTTCAGGACACTCCCGAGGTCGCCCAGGCCAAGGCCGAGTTCCTGCAGACCTTCGAGCAGGTCAAGGCCCGCAACGCCCAGTAAACCGAAGTGTGTGCCATCGTGATACAGGACAAACCAGCAACGCAATCTAGCTCATACCGGAACATTTTGTAAAAATGTACAGGTTTTTTTTTCGTAAAAACCCGCCATAGACGGTGTACACGTGTGTACTAAACTAGCCAAAACGTTCAAAGATAATATCGCAGCGCAGAAATGTACAAAGAAAATAAAACCACAAAAAAATGGAGAAGAAGTTAATCAACAAAAAAAATGTGATCTTATTTCATCATTCTTTTTAAAATCAACCACACACATGATGACGCCCGACGACGACGACGACCTTCTTGCGGCAGATTAGACCCGGTTCTGGTGCTAGCGGCGTGAGTCTTCCGGGATCGGCCTTAATCAATCAAACTTTTGGATGTTAGCGTGGTGGGCATCACACGCGGCGCTCGTACGCGATGGATTAGTTGACATTCAAGTCGAGCTGGTTTTATCCATTATTTTTAAAGCATGTTTTTTTTTTAAATAGATTCAATCTTATTCTTACGAGGGCTTGAATTTTTAATTGATGATTCAAATCAAGTTACGAGCCAAATTTAAACTTTATACATTTTGTTCAAAAATGACCACACATAAAATACCACGCGTCTCCATTTCTATTGTTTAGAGGTGGGCAAAACAAGAGTGAGACGCTCAAAGAGCCAGTTCACTGAAAAGAGCGAATGAACCATGCAAAAAATCAAAAAAAGAACCGCGGTTCTTTTCTAAACTTCCAATTCCAATCCTAATAAAATTCCAATAATCGAAAAATCAAGGGGCAAAAACTATTTTCATAAAAATTTAAATTTCAATAGAAATTTAAGTGCAATCAACTGAAATCATTCTAAAATGCATTCCCCTGCGTTTAGAATCATGTTTAGCATGTTTGGTTTTATTCAAAAATCTATTGAATTTTAGTGAATTTTCGATGTACAAAGACGAAGACAAAAAGTTAGTTTTTACCGCAAAAAAAAATTTTCGTCAAATCTTACATGAGGGATAAAATTTTTAAAAAATAATTGCATCGGCCTTATAAAAATAAAAATAAACATCAATAACAACACTTTGCTTCAAATTAAAAAATAAAATGCATCAAAATTTCGAAAAAGAGCGAAAGAGCTGCTCATTTTAATCATTTTCATTTCTAGAGTTTCTTTCGAAAAGGACCTATTAACATATGAAACACAATAGCTTATTGAACCTTTTCAAGAAAAACTCTAGATTTTATCACGTGGACACTTTTTTGGGACAATTGTCCATACAAAAAAATCTTTTTTGTATGGAGCGTAGACAATCGCCATACCCCCCCCCCCCTACCCCCCCTCTGTCCAGTGTCCACGTGGATTATGGATGGTCCCAGATATTTTTAAATAAATTTCTATCTTGTTAGAAAATAGTCACTGTCGTGCTAACTTATCGCACGTGCATTTTGGGCCAAATTTGTTGAGATAACAACCACTGCCCCCCTCTTTTTGCTGCGCTACTGCGCTTGACGTGAGTGACGTGCTCTTCCTGCTGTCACAGTCTGTTTATATAAATAAAAGTCTTTTTCAACCGCTTTGACTGTACGCACGCGTTTTGTCGTTCCTCCTGTAAGCCATCCGAAACCTCTTGAAAATTGAGTTAAGAACGTAAAATCAAAATTGCAGCCGAAAAGAACAATAGCTTATTGAACCTTAAAAAAAAACTCTAGAAATGTTCCTTCTTTAACTTTGAAAACAGGACCATTAGATTTTGAGATATTGGAGTAGACAAAAAAGGCTGTTTGGATGAGAAATAAAAAAAAACTTCAATTACACTCAAACCCCGATGGTTTGACACCAACTGTTGTCAAACGAACGGGGTCACGTTTTAGTTTGACACCCCTTTTACACGGAGTTCACACACACTACCAAACGTTTGTTTTGATAGTGTGCGTGAGCGTCGTGTAAAAAGTGACAGTTCGTCACTTTTTAGTTTGACTTTGACCAACCAACGGGGTACAAACTAAAAAAGTGTCAAACGAAAAAGTGACCAACCACCGGGGGTTGAGTGTATCTTGTTTCTTTTTTTTTCGCTGTATTTCAGCAACCAGAGCTCCGTTTTCAATGTCTGTTCTGCAATTTTATTGGAAATTTTCTCAACTTTTCGAAAATTTTTTTTTCAGAAATGGACAATCAAGGACACTATCTAAAAAAAATTGAAAAATTTATTTTCAATTGAAAATAAACTATAAATGTCTGTTAGTGCCTTGAAAATGATGCACTTTATAAAAAAATCTGTAAAGTGCTTTTTGATTGCAAATTTATTTTTTCAGTAAAAACTTAACTTTTCTATTGCTCAAATGTTGCGGGTTTTTGTCCCCTAAAACATATTTAAAATATGGATTTTGGGAAATAAAATTTATGTGAAACAAAGTTAATTAAAAAATTGGCTATTTTTTCCGTGTACGTGTATTTTTTCTGAATAGTCCTCATAGGTCCATTTCCGGTTTTGGTGGAAAATTAGTCTTATGCAAAAAATGGCCCTTACTTTAAAACTTTAGATAATTTGCACTTCTTTGATATCATTCAAACCATAGACCAACTGTTTTTATTAGAATTACCATTAGCATTGAATTTTACATTTTAGACCAGTTTTGAGCAATCTGTATAGTTTGCAAGGAGCAAGATAGCATCATACTTTCTTCGAGAAAGTTTTAGCAAATTTTCTCAATTTGAACGCAGATTTCAATTGGCAGAAAAATGAAAATGACAAAAATCGAATAACAATAAAAAAGGGTTTTCCATATAAAAAAATAATGCTTTGCGGAAATCCGAGTCTGCTTAGAACTCTCCCAAATTTTAGGAGTTTGTTTAGAGGCCTGATTATGAACAGAAAATGGCTGTTCTGCATATCGAGCCACCATAGTAAGTACACAGAAGACAAACAATTTAAAGTATTGCAGATTGCAGCGGTTTTTAGACAATCGTGCAACTTGTGGAAAGCTCTATACAAAAGTGCACACCCTGCACACCTCAAACTACAGCAGAAAAAAAAACTATCTAATACACACTCCCCTGTTTGAAACTGTTCTAAAGTGTTCGAAAGCATCAAAGCTCAGTCGAGACACGCACCACTATAGGCGAGCGGAGGGAGAAGGGGTAGGATTTCAAGTGTGCAAATATTTGGTGTGCAGATATTATTTGCAAGGTCGGAGAATCTGGTGCAAAGTTTGCAATAATATTGCTGATATTTTTTCAAGATTGACGACCTTCAACGTTTAAGATATGGTAACAAAAATGAAAGTACAGTTTTCGGTTACTGGGCTACGTTTTCAGACCAGTTACGATACAAGTACCGTAAACTGGGGTGACCAGGCCTGCAAAAAGTTTCCAACCCAGCGTACACATGAAGCAAACCAAAATGTCAGTTCACTGCTAGCATGTGACTGTAAGCCTACTGTGTCCGTTCAACCACTGCCGCCAGACTCGTGCCGGTCGGCTACTGGAGAGTGCGAGACGTGAAAAAATTAGCTACACTCACTCAATTCGTGTCATATGAATGACTCGTAAAATCCTCTTTAAACACTATTTTGACTATTTTCAAACAATTGAATGGTTGTAGACTGTGCAAAACACTTAAAACAACCATAACTTATATTCAAAATTACATTTCCACGCAAAAATACGAACTTTTTGTGTAAAAACTTGTTTCTTTATGTGTGTGCGTGCAACGTCGAATGAGCGTTGGTCGACTACTGCCTCGCATTGCAGCTGCTCAATGAGCTAGGGCACTCACGACTGCGCCGGGTTTGTTTATGTCACGGTGTTGCGGTTCAGTGACTGAATCTGAAAAATTCGTGTCAGCGTCGCCGATTTTCGCGTCATGACCCCTAACATTTTCAGCACTGGGGGTGACTTTGATAGCCCGGGGTGACATTGATAGAAATTTGATTTGGCCACTAATTTTGATACATCCAATGTAATAGTCACATTTTTACATATATGTTCGATAATAAGCTATCCTTTAATGCTTGCATACTCAAAATTCTCAAAAATGTTTAGATATTAATTTGACGGGCATTTGAAAAACCTATCAAAGTCACCCCGGGCTATCAAAGCCACCCCAGTTTACGGTACTGTTTTTTAACAACAAATTTGGACATTCGAGTTTCAATTCTCGCTATTGGGTGTATGGATTTTTTTCGACGGTACGGGAGAGTTGAAACTTATTTAAAATTTCGGATGAAATAAAATAAACAACGCAGCATTTTAATACTTCAAAGGGTAAAATATTTATTTAGAACAAACCAAACGTTGTAGTTAATGTTTCTTAAAACAGTTCTTTACAAAGTAACGTAAAATACCCTTCCTTCACTTCAATCACATCTAACTCCTCTCAAACGGCCTTTCCCAACCCGTCTAACGTTTCGTTGCTCTGCGTCACCGTGGTCGGATAGCTGGCCAGGCTGGACAGCGTCTCCATCGAGTTGCTAATCCCGTTGGGCGAAGTACTCTGCAGTGCCTTGTATCCGTCCAGCTTGATGATTTCCTGTTCCTTGGAACCGCGATACTCGCAGCTGACGTAGACACAGGTTCGCGCAAAGTCCTGGAATGCCAACAGGCGTGGCGCGTTCAGATTGATGAAGGCACGCCGTTCTTCGGCGGCTTCCTTGCGCTCCAGTTCCTTGGTGTACGATTTGCTAACGTACATCACCTGGACGCAATCGGAATGGGCAAGAAATAGGCACGAATCGCGGTACTTGAAGTCGGTTGGTTCCTGCATCCAGTTGATGTTGTCCGGTCGTGACCGGTTGCCGAACTCGTCCACGAAGATGCCGACCTCCTTGAAGCACAGCAAAAACTCCTGGCTGTTGATCTTGAACGCGGCCATCGGAGTGCACGAGCGAATGTCCCGTAGACTTGCGTCCGACATGTCCAGGAATTCCTCCGCTCCGAACGTGGTCAAGTCGATCTCGAAGAACTTGTCCGAACTGACGATGGCCGTGTGCTTGGTGAAAAGAACCGACGAAACCGGTCGCACCGTGTCGAGTCCACGCACCGGTTTGAACCGTCCCAGCGTGGTGTCGAACTTGAGGATCACTATGCGCGACGAAGTGGCCGCAATGGCAATCGCATCGGTAAGCTGCTGGCTGGGGATTTCGTCCATCATGCGCACCATGTGCCACCGCTCGCTGTGGGTTCGATTCGCAATGGACAGATCCAGCACGAACGTGTCCAGCTTGGGCGACAGACACGAACCGGCCAGGGCACGACTCTGCAGGTGCCGCAGATCGCACTGGTACAGATACTCACCGTCGTTGCCGATGATGATGGCCTTCGGGACCTGCTGCGAGATGCTGAAGGACTTTACCTTGGTGATGCCCTTGATCGGAACCAAATCGCTCGTGTCCACGTTGTACGAGTAGAGACCGTTTTCGCAACCTGGGAGGGATGAAAAAGAGAAAGTTATATTGTTATCTACATTTTAATACCTTCAAACAAAACGGGAAAAACAATTCTTAAAGGGCAGAAGAATCTTAGTTAGTTAGATCTTGTTCCTGGCTCGATAAATTAAGATCTAAGTGTTTAGATCCAGTGCAATAATTACCACACCATCACAAATCGTTAACATTCATCTTCCTGACCCGCATTTCACCGCGCATCAATCGATGCCAATTACTTAACATTCAATGACCCGCTAACCAACAATTTCCTGCTGTACACATCAGAGAACCATAACAAGCAAAAAAAAGCACTCAGTTTTTATCACACTTACCCAACAGCACCACACTCTCGCTCACGTCGTACACATCGTTGATGGTCAGCTTCGGCTCGACGCGCTTCGTCTTGAACAGCAGCTCACCTACGTACTGGTTCCCTTCCGACCCCTCCTCCGTCTCCTCCCCGTCATCGGTGATCGTCTTGTACTCCACGCTCACCCCGAATCCACCCGCCGTAGTCGCTCCCTCCTCGGCCGTACTCAGCTCGGACGGCGCCAAACTCGCCCGATCCTGCAGCGATTCCGTATCGCTAGTGCCGGCTCCCGCTCCCTGCTCGACCAGCTCGTTTGCGAGCGAGTCCAGATCGCCGTCGTGGCCGCGGCAATCTTCACCGGCCCCCGAGCGGCACTTGCGGTGGACGTTGCGCGCGCAAACCGTGCACTTCCAGTAGGGGTGACCGGCGAGGATGTGCCGATCGCAGACGCTGCACAGCTGGACGGGGTTCTTGGACGAGGGCGTCTCCAGCGTCATGTCGAAGACGTGGGGTTTGCCGGTTGGTTGGGGTTTTGGAGGTTCCGGTTGCTGCTGCGGCTGTTTGTTGTGAGGTTTTTGGGGAGATCGGCTGGAGCGACGTTTCTCCTTGACGATTTCGTTTTCCTCGTTATTGAGGGATTTGCGGATCGATCCTTGCATCGTGATCATGTCGGTTTTGGCGCGCAGGAGTTGTTCTTTGAGTTGGTTGGTTCGCTGGCGTTCTTTCTGGAGCTCGTCCTGGAGCTTCTTGTAGCTGGTGGTGTTTTCCACGATGATTGGGTTCGGCGGGGGGACGTTCTCCTTGCGGTCGTGTCCGCTGGTGCCGAAGATCTTGTCCGCGAGGGTTTTCTTCTTTTTGTGGGCACTTTCTTCGACGCGCGATTGCAGGTAGTCGATGAGTTTCTTGTGCTGGGCCAGCGTCGCTTCCGACTTGATGTCCCGCTCGGAGTAGAACGTTTTCTGCTCGGTGAGCACCGATTTGACGTGGTCGAGTTCGTGGTTGAGCTGGTTGATGTGGTTCTTGTAGTCCTTGATGTCGTTGTTTTGCTTGGTAATGTGTTCCTTTGCTAGGAAGAGATCGGTGAGGATTTTGGAGTTTTCCTCCTTCAGGATGTGATGCTCGTGCTCGTAGTTGGACACGACTTTCTGCAAGTTGGAAGTGTCGAGATTCAGCATTTCGATGCGTTCCTGCACCTCGAATAAGCTTGTTGTCTTCTCGATCAGTTCCCGCTGTTGATCAACCATCTGTTTCTGGAGATCTTCAAACTTGTTCCGCAGCTCGTCGTACTCCCCGAGCAACTGCGAAGACTTGGATTCGCTGAGCGTTTTGGACGTCCGCTCATGGTGCAACTCCTGACGCAGCTTCGACACTTCCCCATCCTTTTCCTTCAGCTGCTTGAACAACCCGTCGATCTTCTCCTGGCTCTCCTTATTCTTCCTCTGCTCCTTCTCCAGCAGAATCTCCAGCTCCGTCAGCTGAGTCTCCGTAATGCTGCAAGCTCCCTTCAACATGTTGAAGTTCTTCGTAACAGCCGCCAACTTCTGCTCGAGCTCCTTGTTCGCTTCCAGCGCATCGTTCAGCTCCTCCTGGCACTCGCCCAACTCCCGCTCCAATCTCGCACTCTCCGAGCTCATGCTTCTCGCACTCTCATTCGCCTGGTTCGCCTTCGCCTTAGCTTCCTCCAACCGCTCCTCCAAACTCACCAACTTGGTCGTCGACGCAATCAGCTCGGCCTTCTCCGCCAACCTTCCCCTATCGGCGGTTTCCCTCGTGTACCGCTCCCGTCTCAGTTCATCCTTCAGCTGCTGAATGTCCACCTTCAAATCCTCAATCTGCTTCTCCCTCCCCGCCAACGTCTCCAGCGTCTGCTTCGCCCGGAACTCCACCTCTTCCTTTTCCTTCCTCACCCTAACCGTCCGCTCGTCCGCCTGCTCCACTCTCCGTCCCAAAATCGACGCGTCCAACTTGGCCCGCTCCAGCTCCTTCTCAACCTTCCACAGTGCCAAATTGGCCGTCCGCGCCGACTGCTTGTCCAGTATCGACTGCTCCCGGATGGCGCTCAGCTTGTCCTCGAGCCGCTCGTTCTGGCGCTCCAACAGCTGCGACGTCGTGCCACCACTTCCACTGGTTCTAGTCCCGCCACCACTAACCCGAACACTGGTCGTCGCGGTCGTCGCAGTCGTCGTCGTTGACGGGCCACCTGACGCCTTGAACTGATCGATGATCTTCTCGAGCCGAGCGACCACCTGCTCCAACCCGTCCGCCCGTTTGCGCTGCAGATCTTCGCTTTCTCTGTGGAGGAGGTAAAAATCTCGTTATTCATCTTTTTTTTTTTGCATTCAAGTTGATGAGGCGAATTGAAGTGTGAGTGTGTGATACACTTTCGATTTGTTTCCAATTGAATAATGCAACTGGCGTGTGGCTTTTTTGGGGGGCGTCTAACGCTTCTTTGCGCCATATGTGGGTCTCGCGCAGAGGCCGTTCGTTGCAAGCTGCAATTACCATACACAGATATGTGCGAAACACTTTAAGAGGCGATTATAAAATAGCAGCAGCAGAGTAGTGCCGAAAAATATGAGGGGGAAATGAGAAATGAAGCGTTGTGTTGTGTACGCGCTTTTTTTTAGCGTGTTGTTGGAGTTGCTGTTTTGTCAGGTACAATTTCATTCAACGTTTTGCGGTTATTTTGTGCTAGAATGGTTTATAGGGTGGTTGTTTAAAAAAACATTTGTAAAATTATCAGAATACCAAAAAAATGAAAAAAATTAATTGTTAATTAGTTGTTTTTCAGAATTCATTGTATAAACTTATTTTTGGCATTTTAATCATAAGATGTTTCATTTTCCTTACAAATTTTGAATTTTAGACCAAAATACGTAAATATTTAGGATAATAATATTATCCTAAATATTAATATTTCATTAATATTTTGCAATTTTTTTTTGCCCTCAAAAAACCAAAATAAATTAAAAAAAAACAATCAAAAGATTGTAAAAATTAAAAAAAAACAAAACAAAATACTTTTTAAATTATAATTATGTAATTATAAATTATTTTTTAAAATTATTTTTATTAAAGGTTTGAATCGATCGTTTTGGTTTTTCAAAGAAAGTTATAATTATATGTTCAATTTAGTTTCGGAAACTTTTTATTGGAGGTCAAATATTACTAAAATATGTATGTAAAAGTCTCTTAAGAAATATTCATAAGAAATACGATGCACATCTACCTATTTTCAGCTTCTGAAGAAATATAATATAAAATCGAAAAAAATCTAAAAGTTATATTTCTAGAGTTTTTTTTAATGGGTCCTATAAACATATGAAAGACAATAGCTTATAGGACCTTTCCAAATAAAAAAAAACACTAGATTTGTCCAACAAGGTTTACCGACGAGTGCTAAAAAAATCAACCCTTAGAGAATACCACGAAAAGTACCATAATTAACAGTACTAAATTAATTTGGGAACAGAAAAGTTCTACTTTTCAGCAATTGTTTAGGAAAACAATACTTTTTGAAACTGTCTTGGTTTTTGAGTTGACCACACATACGGACGCCAACCTTACGCGGGAAAGCAAAAGTTTCAGTAAATGATTTTTGTATTTTTTTAGGTGAGTTGCTTCATCCTGCATTTTTCGTGAGTCTTTTTGTAAAATCTTAGGCTATTTTCACAAAAATTTTGAACGAAAAAAAAAAAACGCGGGCTCACCTTCAAATTTGACTTTTAAACTTAAAAATCAAAAATCTCATAGAGGTGGAGTGTTTTTTTCTTTCAGTGTTTTTTTTCAGTAAGCCCGTCAAATTTCCTACAAGTTTGTCTTTGATATATTTTTGATACGATGCAACGGCTTCGAGATACAGCAATATTCAAATTACGAAATACAAAAATATTTAAAACACTTACGCCCTTCTCAAATGTCATTATCGAGTGAAACTGGCTCCATATACACAAAAATGGCTTATATAGGCGTAGGATAACATGTCTCCAAAGTTTCATTGAAATCGGAGAGGGTCGAGAAAAAAAGTACCTTAAAAAAAATCCTGTTTTGGGCTGGAAAAATCAAATTCAAAATGATTTTTGAAATTGCAAGAAATGTTGTTTACAATTATTCGTTGCAAAACTCGATTTTTTCAGCACTCGTCGCATTTATCTAAAATTTCGTCCAACTAGACAGCAAACATAACATTAAATTTAAAGTGTAAAATTTCTCAGGTCGTCGTTTCTTCGGAAACTATATTTTATTAAAATAAAAAATAAGTTCCTTAAATTAAAATCGTTAAACCTTAAACATTTCAAAATAAATTCGTTATATTTTTAATTGCAGATGGTTCTAAAATTCTTAAAATATTTTTTTTAAATCAATAAAATCATTAGAAAATTCAAATTGGCCCCAAAAACTTCATAATTTTTATGAAAATATAAGTCTAGTCAACTGAAAACTATTTAATGTGCATTTTTACTCGGAAATGCGTTTTTCTCAATTAAATACTTTTAAATTATTGAATTGCCCATTATTTCTCCATCAAAATTGAATAAAGGTTAATTTAAAAATGCTCCAAAGAAAACATAAATAATAAATTTCAAAAATCTCGGGCATGCACTTACTATCAATAATTAAATAAATACAAACAATAATATGTATTTTTTAAACCACCCTAGCGCACACACATTGAAACCCCTGCGCGATGGCGACCACACACCAACTCTCCCAAGACACGTAAAAAAAAGAGATCATCAAAATTGTCGATCAGCTGCGCGAGCACGCGTCTTTTTGCCCGCATACATATTCGCCCGATAGGATCTCCGTTATAGAATCGCGCAAAAAAAAAAAACGAGTGCAAAATAGAGCGATAGAGAAACAAAAAAAGACCAAAATATTTCACACGTTTTTTCCCCACCGGCTAACAACACACACAATAACTTACTTAGAGGCTATTATACGGTAGTGCGGTTAAACGCCGCGAACGACCAACACTTTTGAGCACTGTGTAATAAAGTGATCAGCGTCACACTAAACTACACACATTCACACCTTCCCAGATTATCAAGCGATCGATCGCTCGAAATCGGGCATAATTGTCGTGTCGTTATTGCTGATGGTTTGAGTATCTGTCCGGTAATAGCTATAGCTTCTCTAGCAACTGCGACTGCTAATGACATGCAAGCAGTGCACAAATTATAATTTTTATAATCACTCAAACGCTCGAAACGGTTTTTGCTCATTGCGAATCATTCGATAATTGGACGTATTTTACACGCAATGGCCCGTAAAAACTATAACAGGTGACTATAAACGCAGCTAAAAAAAAAGGTGTGAACATTAAGAGCTGATTGAGTTATGACACGTAGGTTAAAAATAATTCGGTGAAGTTGCAGCATGTTGTTTTTTTTTTATTTCATAATTTCTTGGAAATATTGTTAGTACAGTCATCCCACATATTCGGAACACCCACAAATTCGGAACACTTTTGTGGTAATTTGTCAATAGAATGTAAAATGCATTTTTTTTTGCCGACCCTGCTATTTTTAGGGCCTTTAATTGGACATTCTCTTGCTATTTCACTAGTAAAATTAACACTTTTTCAACAAAAACTGCGTTTCAAGACTATTTTATCCAGAGCACCAAAACACTGCCTCCAAATTGCCTGTTCCATGATTGTGGGATGTTATTGTGTCTCCCACAATTGTGAAACACCTGAATTTAACTGATATTTTTATAAAAAAGTTATCAGACCATTCATAAAACATTACTATGCATGAGTTTTATTGGTTTCAGAGTGTGAAGTCATTATTTTGTAAAAAAATCTGTACTCCTGGAGAGAAAAAAAAAATTGTTTACGTCGTAAGAAAAAAGTGTTCCGAATTTGTGGATTTCATGGGTCAATGTTTTTCTTCAAAAACTTGATATAAAACGTAAAAATGTACAGCCGGTCTATACATCAATCGAAAGATCGCAAGAAAAGCTTCCACATGAAGGTAAAAGCAAATCATTATGTTCAATTATCGATTTTATATGATTTGTTGAACATTGGCCGATCTGTAAACTGTTCCGAATATGAGGGATGACTGTACGGTTAGGCCGTTGCATATATTTTTTAAAATGTATGTTAGTTTTAGTCCATCCAAAACTGTTTTTAAGTAGAAAAATCAGGTTGAATATTTGAAAAATAAATTGAATTCCTATGACACCGCGGTTTACGGACCTTCACAAATGTCATTCTCGAATGCAACCGGCTCCACGTACACAAAAATAGCTTATATCTCTGGTTAGATCAATACGTCGTTAGAGCCAATGGGACCTCCGACACCTTTTTTTTTGCTTGCTAGGATTCCTATCCAGTAAGCATAAGAGAGCACAGAGGCATAGATTTGCTTATTGGACCTTATCAAATTCAATTCAATTCGGTTTTATTAGTGAATAATCAAGATACAATACGTTGTTTTACAGTTCGTAACAGAGTTTTGGAGTTCCTTTTAGCTGTGTGTTGCATCATAATCCATTTTGGAACAGTTATTTCTTTAACTAAGGCACTAACAAGACCTAATGAAAGTCCTGGAATCTCGGTTTGCATTTACCTTGACTTGCAGGTGCTCAAGACCGGTTGACAATTGCGGTGTAGATAAAGCTTGACTATTTTGAACTGCCTGACAGCCTTAATTCGGCGGCAACCTTGTTTGTTTTGAAAAGTCCCCGAAAATTTACCCAAAAACTTTGACTTTTTATTACTAAAATTTTAGTTCCCAAAATAAGTTTTTTTTTTCGAATATTTTTAATATGTTTTAGTCAACTAAAAACTGTGCAAAATTTGGTACCAAAATTATGATTTTTTGCAATAAAAAAGATGTTGGAAAATAATAACGTCATACAAAGTTTTAAAATTAATTGAGGTGTGTTTGTGTAGTCCAATTCAATAACCACTGGCTGGCAGCGAAATTATAGAAAAGTATAGTTTGAATCACACTTGGATTATGATTTACAAAATTCGTAACTCATGTACAAGATTTTGCACCATCTTAACTCATAGCAAAAAAGATGTAGGGTATTTGTTCCTATTTTGGGCCTACAAAGCCGAGCTCACTTTTAATTTAATGTCTTCTCAAAGGCTGCTAGAGGCAGCCTTGCTTATATTACATGAATAAGATGGTTTTTAATGCTAATACTCGTACTTAATCAAATTTTTGATAGAAATATTTTATATCACCCCGAGAGACTAAAACATTTTTTGTCCCTATTTTGGGGATATTGCTCCTAGGATACGATCTTTGTGCCTATTTTCGGCCTACCTTCTGATTGGTTGAAATCTCGAAGCACGTGGCGAACTTTTTTTACGTTATTGTGATGTGTTAAGCCACAAATTTGGAGTTTAAAAAAAAAATGCACACCCAAAAAGCAAAAACTGAAAATTTGGTAGTGTGTGTGAACTTCGTGTAAAAGGGGTGTCAAACTAAAAAGTGACCCCGTTCGTTTGACAACAGTTGGTGTCAGTGCTGAAAATGTCAGGAGTCTTGACGCGAAAATCAGCGACGCTGACACGAATTTTTCAGATCCAGTCACTGAACCGCAAAACCGTGACATAAACAAACCCGGCGCAGTCATGAGTGCCCTAGTTCATTGAGCAGCTGCAATGCGAGGCAGTAGTCGACCAACGCTCATTCGACGTTGCACGCACACACATAAAGAAACAAGTTTTTACACAAAAAGTTTGTATTTATACTTGGAAATGTATCTTTGAATATAAGTTATGGTTGTTTGAAGTGTTTTGCACAGTCTTGAACCATTCAATTCTTTAAAAAAAGTCAAAATAGTGTTTAAAGAGGATTTTACGAGTCAGTCATATGACACGAATTGAGTGAGTGTAGCTCATTTTTTCACGTCTCGCATTCTCCAGCAGCCGACCGGCACGAGTCAGGCGGCAGTGATTGAACGGACACAGTAGGCTTACAGTCACATGCTAGCAGTGAACTGACATTTTGGTTTGCTTCATGTGTACGCTGGGTTGGAAACTTTTTGCAGGCCTGGTTGGTGTCAAACCATCGGGGTTTGAGTGTAATTGAAAAAATATTGCACAGTAAAAACAATAATCCCGTAATATGCGAGAAAGACTGTAACGTGTGAAAAGCGCACACACACTTTCACAGTTTGGAGAAGTGTCAAATGTACCGTAAATATATCCATGCTCTCCGAGATGGACGAAGTAACTTTAATCAGTTATTTTATTGATTTGGTGGCAGTTTAGTGATTGTTTTTCAAACGGGATTGTGCAGCCCACCAATAAATACATATTACCTGTGGTTGGAGATCCAGGGGACGGTTCTCATTCGTATGCTGAGCGATGAACGCCGTAACGCTGAGTGTCAAGAAGCGGTAAGCAAAAGTCAAGCAAAACAATGTAAATGGGTTAAAGCCGAAGTGTAAACAAAGAGTCTGTCCTGCTCGTTCTTAAAATAATTCTTAATGTAAACATCCACTGACGTAAGCGGGACTGACTGATTGTTTACACTGCGGCTTTGGCCCATTTACATTGTTTTGCTTTAAGTGGTGAAAATTTTGGACCTAATGGGCAAGTAACAATTTGCCAAGAAAAAAGCTAAAAGTAATATATTTATTGCATTTTTTTCTAATTTAAGAGAAAAAAATGTGAATAATTTTTGCACACCAAAATGAAGATAATGACAGCACGAATCATTTTCAAGCGGCAGATTCCTGCCAGATTTAGTGAAATGCACTATTTCGTTGAATTAAGTTTGGTAGACCCAAAATAGGTACTAGACCTAAATAGGGACAAATACCCCATTATTTAATCTCAGCAATAAAAAGTAAATTTGAAAAGTCGGGATTTTTTTCCGCAAGCCTATTTTTTTGAAAAGTCTGAAAAGCTTAACAAAAATCCGTGCACCTAGCCAATTCTTGTGTCCACACAGATTACGAATGGCCCCTTTTATTTTTTGATAGGAAGAAGGAAACCATTCGCGCGACAACCACAAGGTTGTAGGACCCAGAAATTCCTGAAAATATTATTTCTAGTTGTGACTACTTACCTGCTCGGTCCAACGCGCACCTGATTCAGCGCAAAAACGATGCCACCTTTCCCCATGCCAGTCGCTTACTGGTCAATCGAAGAAATTTTTGCGCCATTAACAAATCACTGATTATTGGAATTTACAATTCTAATCCCTTTCTAATCAATACCAGCACACAATTGGAAACAAACCGCCCCGCAAATACCCCTCAACCCGACTTACCTCGCCCTCTGCAAATCGTTCCGCAGCTGATCCTCCGCCTGCGCCGTCGCCGGCAGGTCCTGAATGCTCGAGTGCGCACTCTTGAACTCGGGCTCGGCCACACTGAACAGCGAACTGCTGCGCTGGCTGCTGTTGGCACTGCTCGTGACACTTTGCTGCTCCTGCTGCAGTTTGTTGATTTCCTTCTTCAGGTCGCAGCACTTGCGCTGCATCTCCTCGCTCATCTTGTCCGACACCTGGCGGGCCTCCTCGAGCTGGATCGTCATGCGGCGCTTCAGGTTGTCGACGAACTTGGCGTTTTGCTGTTCGTTGTTCTTGGCGGTGTGCTCGTACTCTTGGATGCGGGAGCGCAGGACGCGGATTTCCTCCTCGTGGCGGTTGCGGAGTTCTTTTTCCGATTTCCACTTTTGGCGGTGCTCGGCGAGTTTGGTGTCGTAAGCGAGGACGAGTTGTTGGTGGTTGCGGTCGTACTCTTCCTTGTCGGCCATGAGTTGGTCTTTGGACTTTTTCAGGAGGGATTTGTAGTTTTCGACCATGGTTTGGAGCTGGGTGCATTCGTCGACCTTGGCGCGGAGTTCGTTGGTTTGGTTGCGGAACTTGTCGTTGAGGGCGCCGATTTCGGTGCGCCGTTCGGCGATTTGCTTTTCGTAGTTTTGGTCGGAGGTTTGCTTGGCCTTTTCCCACTTTTTGTAGGTTTGCTTGAGGAGGTCGGCGATCGTGGCGTCGTTTTTGAGGCGTTGCTCTTCTTCGATTTTGAGGCGGTTGCGCAGCGTTTTGATGTCGGTTTTGGCCGCGGCGAGTTCGGCGGTTTTGGTTTTGAGCAGTTCTTGGAGATTTTCCATTTCTTTCTTGGTGTCGCCGTAGATTTTGCTGTGCGCGTTTAGTGTGGCAAGTTTGCGGTCTCTCTCGAGGAGATCTCTTTGTAGGCGGTGGAGTTCTTCGTTATGTTCCTTGATTAGGCGGTCCTGCTCTTTGATCTTCTGGGAGAGTCGGGCCGAGGCCATGTGTTCGTCGGTGTCGCGATACTTTCCGGCGGGGTCGGATTCTTCGTACACGTAAGTGTAACCGAGAAAGGGTAAGTTCTGCCCGCTGAAGTCATTCACCTTGGAGATCGGGTACGTGGGTTTGCTTGAGAAGGCGTTCCGTTTGAGGGATTTGTCCACGTCCTCAAAGTTGGACGTGTCGTCTTCGCTGCTGACGGTTGGAATGAGCGGTGGAATGCGATAGCGCAGTTTGTCCCAGTTGACGTCGCTGAAGAACGGGTGGCGTTTGATTTCTGCGTATCCCATCCGGTTCGAGACCTTCGTCACGAGTCGATCAATCAGGTCTCGATAGTGTGAAGTCACGGACACGTGAGCTGGATATTCCAGCTTCTTGGTGAACCGACCCTCGCAGTGGGCCACGATCTTCGAGTAGGTGTCGTTTACGTTCTCATCGTGGAACGGCGTAGACTCGGTGACAAACTCGTACCCGATGATGCCCATCGACCAGAAATCGCACGTCACGTCGTGATTCCCACTCGTACGCGAAGTCGTCGACAACGTCTGCAGCAACTCCGGCGCAATATAGTCCGGCGTTCCCACCGGCGTCATGCTCGTCACGCTTCCATCCTTGTTGATCGCCGTTGCATTCCCGAAATCGGCCAACTTCAGGTGACCGAACCGATCCAGCAGGATGTTCTCCGGCTTAATGTCCCGATGGACATACCCAATACTGTGCAACGCGTGCAGCGCCTCCGTCAACTCGGCCATATAAAACTGGGCCAACTCCTCGTCAAACACGCCGGTGCGAATCATCAGACTCAGCAAGTCACCCCCCGGAAGGTACTCCATCACCAGGTACAGACATTCTTGGTCCTGCGAGAAGAAAAACAAAGAAACAACCTTCTTAGCACACATCTGCCCGGCCCAGCTGCCATCGCTTTCCCCCTTTGCATAGTAAACAAGATAAATCCTGTTCGTCGTCCCCTCGCCAACTCACCTGAAACGCGTACTGTAGCGAGGTCAGCCAGTCGGAGCGCCGCGAAGCCATTATGTCGCGCTCCTCGCGGATCTGGGTCGCCGTCACGATCGACTTGCGCATCGTCTTCATCGCGTACACCTCGCCGGTGTGGCGTTCCGATACGAGCTGGGAAGGATTTGAAATAACGTTGTTTTACAAATATTTTGAAGAGCGAACGGAAGGACATACGTGGACTTCTCCGAAGTAGCCCTTGCCAATCAGGTTCTTGACGTCAAAGTCGGCGACGTTGACGCGGAGCGTGCGGGTCTCCTTGATGATGGGACGATCTGTGTCGGGAAGATGACGATAAGACGGATATAGCATATTTTAAAATAATTAACATTGACATAGCTTTCAACTTGATTTACATCTAACTACACAGAAAAGAATAATTCTTAATGTTACATCATTAATGAAGAAACACTTTTGCACGTCATCGATTGAAATTTAAATGCGATTTGATGTAAATTTGCAACAAATCATACGGAAAACAATGATTTTACGCGGGATAGTAGGGCAGCGAATGACCAAGAAAGTTAAAGCTGAATTTACAACAACTACGGATACAGACGATTAAATTGAATCATAAGTTTACATCAACCGAGTTTACATGTGATTCATAATATCCATGTTGAGTAAATTTACATTTTTTTCTGTGTAGGCTCCAATGTTACTCATGTATTTAGACGGTCTCTTTAGGATTAATTACATCCTTAACCGGATAGAAAGTTGTAAACTAACAGACAAATAAACAACCAATTACAATTAATTCGAAGTGCATTTTAGTAAGTATTTTGTACCTCAATCAAACTAAAATGTGTTTAGACAGCGTTTTAGCTTTAATTATCATTATAGATTTTGTAAAATGTAGCAGGTTATTATTAACCCTTTAGTTTCTTATAACAACAAATAGGTAGTTATATTTTAATAAAAACTAATAATTATTATTCAAAATTTCATATAAGTAAGTAACTCACACTTGGTGACAAAGTCGGCCACATTCTTGTCCTTCTTCTTGATGACGTCCTTGCTGCACTCGTCGTACAGCACCAGCAGCGAGTCCAGCAGGCCCTCCCGCGAGACGGCCGTCTCCAGCGGGATATCGAACCCGTCCGAACCATCCGGCAGCGTAGCGCCCTGGCCAAGGATCAGGCTGTTGAGACGCGCCGTGCGCGCGCTAATCTGTTTACTACTGTTCATCTTGGTCTTCTTGTTTTCGTTGTTCGTTCACAGCAAAAAATAAATCCACAAAATCCCGTAACTTATTCACTTCCCCACGCACTTATTTTAACATTTTGCACTTCGCGGCGAGACACTATCGTTTAATTTGATGAATCAAGCTGAAATAAGCGACATTTTAACACTAATTCCAAGCTTGTTTATTTCCGCTGAACATTTTGCTTGCCGCCGAATGGATTTGAAAACCGTTGTAAACTGCAGTGCTGCCAGGCGACCGGCGAGTTCGCGGTCGGTAGTTGAACTTTTGTTGGTAGACTGGCAAAGTCGATGAACAAGTTGTTGAACGAGGGGAGCCTCGATGGATGTGTTATGTGTAAAGTTTTACTTAAATTTAGAAAATTGATGATTTTTGCCTTCCTCACCTCACTGAGGCTAGGCTATAAAATCACTCGAAAAATGACTTCTTAAATACACCTCCTAGATATACCTTCACGTATACCTATCGACTCAGAATCAAATTCTGAACAAATGTCTGTGGGGATGTGTGTAGACATGATTTTTTTTCACACGATTTTCTCAGAACTGGCTGAACCGATTTTGGCCGGAACCGCCTTATTCTGTTCGTTTTGGGGTCCCCTAAGACCCTATTAAATGCTATTCTGTTTAGTGAAGTACTTTTAAAGTTATGCCATGAAAAAGTTTTTTTGTAGCTACAAAAAAAGGGTGATTTTTGCATAACCTCAAAGGCCGGGTCTTTTTGTTACGCGCGAGAGTCGCGCAGCATGCGTAGGGATTTTGGTCTGACCACGCGGGGGATTGGCAGCCCTTGCATGCGCATCGCCTGGTTGCCACATTGCTTAAGCAGTGTCTGCGTCTATTCTGGAAAAAGTCTGTATTAATTATGTTGCTGAATACATCATCTTGTCTCGATAAAGATTCACACGAACTTTTTACTCATAGGACATTGTTTACTAAGACTAGGGGGACAGCATGCAATTCCATCGTGCACTTAATGTTGGCATATCAGCACCTTTAAATTCAATTACAGCCCCCCCCCTAGAGATCCTAAATAGGGAGACTGGTCGAAGTGAATTTGACGTACCCAAACAGACACGAGTTTGACGTATCCAAACGAGCATTTGCCTTTACGCCCAGCAAAACTTATCAGTGTTGCCAAGCTCAAAACATACGTTGCCAGATCAATTTAGCCAGCTTAGACCAGTCTCCCTATTTAGGGTCTCTACCCTAAATAGGGTAGAGACCCCTTTATTTTGGTGAGTTGGTAAAAAAAGAATTGAAATTGATGTTCTGGTAAAAACAATAATTATAAAAAAAATTAAATGAAAAAAAAAATTATTAATTAAATGAAATTCAGAATCTTTGAAGTTTTAGAATTGTTACAATTTTCAAATTTATTATTTTTTTAGAATTTTTAAAAGTGTTAGTATCTTTAGTAATTTTATAATTTTTAGTAAATTGATAATCTTAATAAAAGTTTAGAATTTTTAAAAATTTCAAAATATGTAAAGCCTTTGAAATTTTAAATTTTTTAAGATTTTTTACAATTTTTAGAAAATTTTGAAATGTTTATAATTTTTAAAATTTTAAAAATCTTCAGAATTTTTAGAATTTTAGAAATTTTTGATTTATTTTTTAATTTTTAGAATTTTAATTTTGTTAGAATTTTAAGAATTTTTATAACTTTTATGGTTTTTAGAATTTCTAGAATTTTTAGAATTTTTAGAATTTTTAGAATTTTTACATTTTTTAGAATTTTTAGAATTCTTAGAATTTTTAGAATTTTTAGAATTTTTAGAATTTTTAGAATATTTAGAATTTTTAGAATTTTTAGAATTCTTAGAATTTTTAGAATTTTTAGAATTTTTAGAATTTTTAGAATTTTTAGAATTTTTAGAATTTTTAGAATTTTTAGAATTTTTAGAATTTTTAGAATTTTTAGAATCTTTAGAATTTTTAGAATTTTTAGAATTTTTAGAATTTTTAGAATTTTTAGAATTTTTAGAATTTTTAGAATTTTTAGAATTTTTAGAATTTTTAGAATTTTTAGAATTTTTAGAATTTTTAGAATTTTTAGAATTTTTAGAATTTTTAGAATTTTTAGAATTTTTAGAATTTTTAGAATTTTTAGAATTTTTAGAATTTTTAGAATTTTTAGAATTTTTAGAATTTTTAGAATTTTTAGAACTTTTAGAATTTTTAGAATTTTTAGAATTTTTAGAATTTTTAGAATTTTTAGAATTTTTAGAATTTTTAGAATTTTTAGAATTTTTAAAATTTTTAGATTTTTTAAGAATTTTTAGAATTTTTAGAATTTTTAGAATTTTTAGAATTTTTAGAATTTTTAGAATTTTTAGAATTTTTAGAATTTTTAGAATTTTTTAAAATTTTACAAATTTTAGAACTTTCAGAATTTTTAGAACTTTTAGAATCTTTAGAATTTTTTGAATTTCTAAAATTTATTTTTTTCGATTTTTTTGGTCTTATAGATTTTTATTTAATTTCTGGCATTCTTAGAATATATTAAGTTTTTGTTTTTTTTTAAGTAGTTTAATTATTAAGGAATTTTGAATTAGCTGTTTTTTTAATATCGGAATTTTTAGATGTGATTTATTGAAAAAAATATAATCATTTATCTGAGAAAAATTTTTTAAACAAAATAAAGTAAATGGGTTTACAATGGCCCTCTTAGAACAATCTGTCAAGTAGGATGCTTTCTGCCAACAAGGACCGCAAAGTTATTTTTTTATTATTGAATTAAAAATCCCAAAAATCCATTTTAGATCCTTTGCGGTCGTACAAAGGGTCATTGTATTGTCCGTTTCTTTCGAAGGTACACGCCGCGCGGCATTTCAGAACGTGTCATAAACATTGTTGCCAGCGATTTTCTGCACTTTTAGTGCAATAAAAAACATACCTGGCAGCTATGGCGAGCGATTCGAAGAAGAAGATAAACAAACAGCGCGCATTTGCCGAAAGTGCGGGGCGTTGTTTCGAGGCTGGTATGCCGCGTGTCTTTTTCGAGAATACGCGCAATACTCAAGGCAAGCGGAGAGGATGTCGAGCCGCTGTTAGTGCGAGCCACCTCCATAAGCTTGCGGTTGTGAGAGCAGAAAGGAAAACTCGAGATATAGCGTGAAAAATGAGACAGAAGATTATCTCCGTTCGACTCAGTCTATGGATCAACTATGGTTCCTTTAGAACCCACTGGGATTTTGGCTTGAGCCTCGACTCGATTCAGGCTGTGTCGTGCATGAACCAGATCGACTCGAGGCTCAAGCCAAAATTCTCAGTGGGAATGAGCTGTCAAGTAGGGACCTTTTCTGTCAAAAAAGGACGCGAAATTTTTTTTTAAATTGATTCAAAAATCCATTTCAAATCTTTTGCTGTCGTACAAAGGGTCATTGTACTCAGAAAAAATAGCTTTATCGTTGTGAAAAATAATAACAAAATTTTAAGCTTAATTCACTTAATTGGGTCCTAAAATGAAGCTTAGATTGCTGATATTATTGTTTACAGCGGTAAAGCTTATTTTTCTGAGTAAAATGCCCCTTTGTACGACCACAAAGAGTTTAAAATAAACTTTTAAACCAATTTTGAAAAATTAACCTTGCGGTCCTTCTTGAAAGAAAAGTTCCTACTTGACAGCTCGTTCCAAGGGGACCATAGTTGATCCATCGAAAAAATGTTGTCTTGTCATTATTTTTTTTGCATTAAAATGAAAAAAAAAAGTGATCAGAAATGGTTTTTGATCGTGTTTTTTTACCGTTGTACATAAAAATTGTCCTAGGGCGTTAGTACCCAATTAACATTATTTTGCTGATTTTGCTAGAGTTTTCTGATTGCGTTTAAAATGCTTAAAAATTCCATTGGCTATCCCCTCGGTCGTTGAATGCGTTCATCGACTTTTTCATGAACATCAACCGCCGGACATCTCGACGAACAGGGGGTGATGCGTGCATCAACAAAAGAGGATGACATTTTGTTCCAATTTGCACCTGTCAAACCGAACAAAAACATTACTCGTCGCGTAGTTGAATCATAACTTTATTTTTTTCGTAGAAAATAATTCCCGTAAAAAAACGCCATAAATCTCGGAAATGCAAATACTCGCTGCTCACCAACGCCGGAAGTACTGATCCCCGTGTGCCGGATGTGTTTTTTTGTGAGGGGAGGAATAATAGTGCTCAATTTGCGTGAGTGAAATCAAACGAAAGGAAAAGATGTCCGTGCCAAGCAGAAGGTGGAACTGAATAATAAATAAAATTATGTTGTTGCCCACTCGCGAAAAGTGAAAATATTTTTATTTGGTGAAAAATCGCCAAAACTGATTCAAATCCGCCGTCCGAAGAATAGTGCTCAACCGCGGGACCAGTGCGGAGTTGTTCGTAGATTAGAACGTAAAAGCGTACATAAATAAAAACCAGCACCCAGAATGATGAACTCCACTGGAAGTGGCCGTGGGCTAGGCGGTGCCGGAAGTGGCGCAGGCAAGGAACCATCGAAGCGCTTCTCGATCCACGACGCGTTCGAGGAGGAGACGGACGAGGTCATTAAGGTGTACGGTTCCACGGTGATATCGACGCCGATGCGGGCCAAGGCGAGGTCACCGGATGATGTTTCCATTCGGGTGCATCATGACCAGCGGTAAGTGTTGGGTGAAAAAAAAATGTGGGTAGAGTTGCTGGTGGTGGCTAGATATATCGTAGAAATAGGTTTTTACTTGATGGTAGACTCGAAATGTTGTAATAGTGGTGCTTGGGAATCTTTCCTAACTTTCTGTTTGAACTTGTAAAACACGTAGGTAATTGGAACCAGAGGCGGTGCAGCACGGTCAAGGATGATTGTGCCGTTGTGTGAAAACGATGGAGAAGGATATATTTTGTTTGTTTGCTTCTTCGTACGGTCGTTCAGCGGTTCTCAGCAATGTTTTGCGTAAAAAAAATAATGCATTGAGTAAAAGAAACAAAACTAATTTTAAATAACAAATCGAAGCGATCTCGAGGAATTTGAATAAAAGATAGTTTCTCTTTCACTCACTGTCTTTGTATAACACACCATTCTCAAATGTGTCAAAACGTCAATATCGCAAGGATTCTCCGTTGAAATCTGAGGTTCTTATCGAGTTATTTTTATTAACTTTGAATTATATTTATTAATAATTATTAATTATATTATTAATAATTATTAACATAAAAAAGAATCCAATAGTAAAAATTAGACATTCTTTATTATTCGCGGCATAGTTGCAAAGTATCTCAGGGTGGCCACTCAGATCGGGAAATCGAGAAAAAGGTTGAAAAATTGGGGAATTCATCAAAATCCGCTAAAAATCGGGAAGAGTTGGGAATATGTGATTTTTTGTCAAAAAGTCGGGAACCCCAAGCATACTTGTTAAAAATTATTTTTTAAGTCTTGAATAACTTTGTGCAATTTTCAAATTAAATTCATTTAATTATTCTTTAGTAACTTACTGTACATTTATGGTTCCTTTCACTACGTCCATCTATTTGAGAATGAAAAGTCTTTTTAAGACAAAAAATCCCAATAAGTGTTGGATGCATTTGACACAGATTTTTATGCATTTTTTTGTGAATCAAAAGATTTTTATCAATTTTTGTTTATCAGACAAGAGCTAACATCTAACTTAAAAAAATAAAAAAGTTAATGCAAAACTAATTTTAAAATAGAACCTAATTTTAACGATTATGGAAAGCAAGATTTTAGGAAATTACTTTTTTCAGAGCGGAGTATTTTTTATTCAGTTCTGTAATAATTATAATAAACAAGCTTTTCCCGGCAAACTTCGTCCTGCCCTATTTAATTTTCCTGACGTTTTAGCTTGTTAGCTTATTCAGCCTCCTGTGATTAAAATTTGATTTTACGTAACTTTTTCCATACAATTTGCCGATGCTCCGGAATCGGTTCCAGAGTGGCCAAAGTGTCAATTAGTTAGCGTATAAACCTTCCTTGGGCTTATACGAACCCAACGCAACAAAGAGCGCTCCGATCCGACTTTCCGTTATCAACTGATGCGCGTTCGAACAAACCCGTCGAAATTTTTTATATATATAGATAGATATTGTAACGGTTTGGAAATTTGGGTTGTTTTTTTTTATAAATTCAATTTAAAAAAAAATCACCGCTGATGCTTTGGAATAGTGGCAGCTTGCTTGAAAAAAATAAAAAAATAAATTAGCTAGCAATTGAAGTATTTGTTCACGTTTCCATGCATTAAGCAAAACATTATAGAAATTATTTTAGATCTATATTCAATTCAATTACATTTTTCCAGTTATGAAAACTTGAGTTTGGAAATGATTTTTCAAATATTTCATTTCAAGTGTTTTTTCTAAATGTTTCCCTTGAGTATTTTTTGTTAGTATGGGCAATTACTATGGATGATTTTCAGTTATCGGAACATTTAAATATTGAATAAAATCCAATCGTTTTTCATTCTGAATGAACAAATGGAAAAACTTTTTTACGTTTTTAAAACATTAAAAAAACTTGCAAAAAAGAAAAAAAATTGATTTAAATTTCTGCAAATATGTTTCAAGAATTGGGTACTACGACAGGTCGCATGATAGATCCGGACAACGTTTTCATCGAAATATATGAGATCCGGCCTCTAAAAAGTGCATAAAGACACTTATGTGCGTATAACTTTTGATAGGATCGTCAGATCTTCAATCTCATGATCTCGTTGAAAAGGTCTTTCGAATACCTTTCTAAAAATGTATAACATGACGGGGTTTCTTACAAAAACCACTTTTTTACAATCTTCCGGACTTTTATTAAAATTGTTTTTTTAACATAACTTTTGAAGTACTTAACTAAACTTTATAATTTTCAATAACGACTTATGGGACCTCAAGACGGATCGAATGAGACCAAAACGGTCCAAATAGGTTTAGCTACTGCCGAGATTTTTTTTATTCTTTATTATAGAGTTTCTCAGCCGGCAGTGCCGAGATAATCCAGTGCATTTTTTTTATCAACACCCCACCACACACACAGACATTTGCTCAGAATTCGATTCTGAGTCGTTATGTATACATGAAGGTGGGTCTAGGAGGTCAAATTAAGAATTTCGTTTTCGAGTGATTTTATAGCCTTTTCCTCAGTAAGGTGAGGAAGACAAAAAACATTGAAATTTTAAGTATTGTTTAGCTTCCGGTCATTATTCAAAGACTAATTGTTTATGTTTCTGCTCGGAATAAAAAAATAGTACTTTTATTTTTGGATATTTTTTTTTAGAAATTTGTGTCAAGTTTCTATTTTTACGAAAATTGACAGTAGTTTGTTTTTTTTTAAAATTAATTTCGATATTTTTCGATGGTTAATAATGACGTTTTTATTATAAAGAGTTTTCGTTTGAAATCATATTTTTGGTTAAGAAATGCCTATTATTTCAAATTCTGGAAAAGAAATTTGAAAATGGGATTTGAGTGGTCACCCCAAATTATTTGGTTGAGCATTCATTACATTGAGGTTCATTACAAAACAAAAATATTCTCAGTAGTTAACTGTCGTTCTACGCATAATTGTCCCATGTCATTTTTTGACGATTTTGACTTTTTGACATTTTTAAGTTTAGTTTGACGTATTCTTTAAGAAAAACAAATAAAATCTGGTACTTTGTACGGAAACTCATTAAAAACAACACCAAGTCTGTTTGTCCCATCGCTAAACTTCTACGCATAATTGTCCGACCAAGTATTTTCTTACACGGAATCATTAGTTTTACTAAGCATTATGTCTTGTTTGCCCGTTGTATAGCAAGAGGATCACAAATAATGGTGATAAACTGCTAACTGGGGCGTCTAGGGATACATAGGGGCATAGGGCGTATAGTAACCCACGGGACAATTATGCGTAGAAACACAGAAATCGGTCGAAAAAATTCAATCGCGTTTTTATCAATTGCACTTTTTTGAACATGGGACAATTATGCGTAGAACGGCAGTTAAGTGGCTCGCAAAATTAGAGTACACATTTTCGAAAGGAAAAAAAATAACCATTAATGTAATTGAATTGAATATAAATCTAAAATAATTTCTATAATGTTTTGCTTAATGCATGGAATTGTGAACAAATACTTCAATTGCTAGCTAATTTATTTATTTATTTTTTCAAGTAAGCTGCCACTATTCCAAAGCATCAGCGGTGATTTTTTTTTTTAATTGAATTTACAAAAAAAAACCCAAATTTCCAAACTCCAATATTTATTTTAATTTTTACAGAACTGAATAAAAAATACTCCGCTCTGAAAAAAGTAATTTCCTAAAATCTTGAATTCTGTTTATAATGTCCCTCTGTATTCCAAGCATTGGCTGAACCGATTTTGTTCAAACCGGTTGCATTTGACTCGGTTTAGGCTCTCATACGTCGTTATTGAATTGTTTGAATGTTCGATAAGCAGTTCAAAAGTTATGTATAAAAATGTGTTTTTGCATCAATCCGAATGTTAGAAAAATGGCCAAAAAATACCATCATGTTAAACATCGTTTGAAAGATAATCGGAAGACATCCAAACGAGTCTGAAATTTAAAAATCCTGCAACCCTGTATCGAATTAATGAATACTATTGAAATTGCTCAGAAGTAAGAACGAACGTCTCGAAAAGCAGAATGTTTATGAAACTTAGTATTTTGTTCATATTTTCACTATTCATTGCTCAGATATACAGTAAACTGACAATCTGTGTCCGGCATTAGGCTTTTCGGGATTCAGGCTTATGAGAATTCTTCCTTTGGAGTAAATTCTTCGGCCTTTTGAATTTCGGTCTTTCGAGATTCGGCCTTGTGTAGAATTTAGATAAACAAATTTTGCGGCATTTGATCAACAACTGATTGACGTAAAACGATTAGAAATTTTCAGTTTTAAAAAACGGATAACGGTTAATTTTGTGTAAAATTATACCTAAATCGATATAATGTATAATGTTGTATAGTCTTACCGACTTTCCCAATTTGAAAAAAAAACATAACAAATTTGAAACAAACGACATCAAACCGAATCAGCAAAGTGAACTTTCTGTCAAAATGAAGAAAATTTTACTAAAAATCTTTTGTACGATAAACAATAATACGAATGATTACCGAATAACCCTCAGTTTTTACCGAATTCGGTTTACCGAACTTGATTTTTAAAAAAAAAAAAATGTGCTCACGTGTTCAGTTTTTGGTTCTAAGTAGATGAATGTTGATCTATGATGCGTGTTCAACCTTTTTATGACTGATTTTTTAGCACTTTTTCGTGAGAAAGGTAAAAAATTTATTCAATAGTATGATCAAAAGTTTTATAAAGCTGAGAACCGCTGGCTGCATAAATTGCACATTCTCCTCGCCGCGCTTGAACGCATAGCCCTTTTCACACATCGTCGTAGTCTTCAAAAGAAAAGAACCAGCCACGATATTGACTACTGAATGCCATCGTACAAATTGATGCGCCACGACCACCACCCACGACGTCCCTCTCGACTTCCGTGGTTCGAGTGTGTAATTCTAAAGCGTCTTCTCTGGTACGTTTTCTTTCTTTCTCCATTTCCTTTCTACTGTTTCCTCTCTGTACTATCTGGTGTTGGACCCCATTCCCCCAACAATCCCGTAATTAGGACCAGTCTAAAGTACACCGATGATACCACCTCCAGGGACAGCGACTCGTTGATCCAGGAGTACGGCAACCTGTCCGGCACCGGCGAACACTACAGCTACTGCTGGCGCCACCCGAAGGTGCGGGAAAACTGGCGAACCGTGCTGGCCGCGGTCACGCTGCTCGTCATCGGAACCGGACTGATCGCGATGGGCGCGTACGCCATTGCCGAGCCCCACAACGGATCGCAGGCGGCCGTGTTCTTCGTGGCAGGATTCATCTGCTTCGTGCCGGGGGCGTACCACGTGGTGTATATCTGGCTGGCGGCCCGCGGATACCGGGGCTTTGACTTTTACCATCTGCCACTGTTTACGTAAATGGTCGCCGGCGCAAGTAAGTAGTGAAACGATTTTAGGCAACACACTCAACTCAATGCTGGCGCAATCATGCTCATCACCAACCGCGCTCGCTGTTGCAAATCGACAAGTGGAGTGTGCAGAAATCGGACTTGAAACCCGCTCGAAATGTGATTAATTGTAAGGTTTTTTTTTATTTAGTACTATTTATATTATACCTACTTTTTTGGTTTTCAAAATTTACTTACGTTAATGATGGCGTAAAGGAGCACTTATAAATTATTATACACGACCTTATAATACCTTAGACAAGCTAAGCGATACGTTCATTGACGGACTCTCTTATGTATAGAAATATATATAATTATTACAAGAGTTTAGCGAAATCCAAGACTAACAAAACACACTGCTTGTCACTCTAGATCACGAAATGTCAATGTTGCTGTGGAAGAATATACTCGTACAATGGTGTGTCAAGAGGTTCTTTCAAAATTTGTTTAATAAATCAAACTGTTGCAATTTCATAAACTATTTTTATCACCCTTTTAAATTGTTGCCTGAGAAAAAAGGCAAAAAAAACAGTTAATTAATTACCTAACTAAAAAATCTCTCCTCCCTGAACATGATCTCGCTGTAAAATGTTTCAAAAATTCTAAGGGTGCCATTTTTCTTCAATATCATTTTTTCAAAATGGGGATAATGGGGCCAACTCTTGTTGTTAAAATTAATTCAAAATGATGTTTGACACCCATAGTTAAAATTATAAAAAAATAAATATTTTCTAATATACGAGATTTTGTGAAAATTAAGAAAAACGCTAAAAACTTGTTGTTTTAAACTTATATTACAAATTTGTCGGACAGTTCTCGAGTTTTTTTTGAAAAGGTCCTATAAACAAAATTTTCAAATTTTGCTTTTTGGGTGTTTTAAGAACCGCCTTGAGTCAGGGGTATCCAAAAACACCTAAAAATCAAAAAGTTTAAATTTTGTTTATAGGACCTTTTAAAAAAAACTCGAGAGTTGAGTATTTTCAATACTTTACAAAAACCTGCACAATTGGCACGAAAAATCGGAGATTTTTTTTCTTGATTTTTTTTAACGTAAATAGAAGTGCAATCAACTGAAATAGTAGTTTATGCAACAAGTTGCAAAAAGAAGATTTTTTCAGCACAAGTCGTACATTTATCCAACGAGGTTGACCGAGTTGGATAAATACGACGAGTGCTGAAAAAATCAAGTTTTGCAACGAGTTCCATACAACATTTTTGCAATTCCGAAAACAAAAAAACTTTTCAGCATTTATTTTGAAAAGTGTTCGATTCTGTTATCTTTGGTACAGAAAAGTAGGCCATTTTGTCGTTCAAGAATGACAGGAAAAGTAAATAGTTTCACGACGGAATTGCAAAAATATTATTTCAGCACCAACTGGCGCATTTTTTTTATTTTTGTAGAATTTTAGAAAATGTTAGTACTTTGTACTTAAAACTCAACAATTGATTCTTATTTTTAGATCGTTTGACACCTATAATGCGAATTAGAAAAAAATGTGTTTAAAAAAAAGCGATGTGATTTTGATTTATTTTTGCAATTCCGCTGTGAAACTGTCAACTTTTCCTGTCCTTCTGGAGAAACGAAACGGCCTACTTTTCCCTACCAATAATAGCAGAATGAAAAAATAATACCTTTCAATACCAGTGCTGAAAAGTTCTACTTTTCAGTACTGAAATGGGTGCTGAAAAGTTGAACTTTTCAACACTAGTATCGAAAAGAAACATTTTTCAATATTTTTTGTTTTGAACGGTGAATTTACTTAACACATGGATGTTTGACATAAAATTACATTCAAAAAGCGCTTTTCGAAATTGCAAAAAAAAAATCGTATTTATCCAACAAGGTTTTCTGTGCTGAAAAAATCTTCGTTTTGGATTTTTTTGTTTTTGCAACTACTAATTATACTTTTATTTTGAACTTTTGTAAATGATTTATGAACCTTAAAAGGTTTGTTTCAATCAATTCATTTAAATTTTGTCCTTTAGCAACATTTATCTTTATCACCACCTCATATATTGAAAAAATAGTATTTTCAGTCAAATTGTTTTTTTTGTCTTATTTCTTTAATTAAAAATAAATAAATCGAGGAATTAACATTTTTAACCACGTTTTTAACAGGTTCCCATTGAAATTAGCATAACAATGTTTTTTTAGTTTATGTTTTTGCCTCCTGATTTTGTATCAAAATGGTGGCCACTAAAGTCGGAAATTTTCCAAAATATGTAAAAAATCGAAAATTTGTGATTTTTGGTCACAAAGAAGGAAAGTGTTGGAATCCCAACCATACTTTTTGAGCATTATTTTCTAGTTTTTGAAGAATTTTTCAATATTTATTGAACATTTTAAATAAATTTTACTTAATTTGGCTTTATTGCTTATTTTGAAAATTTATGTTCATTTAATTATTTTAAAATACTGGAGAATGAAATAGTAAATTCGATATCAAATTTAGAATATTTTTGAAAATTTTCTGAAGGGGCTATTACACAACGGAAACAAACAAACAAACTTGCATTTTTTGACTGTTTGCCAGTTTGCCCGTTATGTTTGTTTGCCTGGATTTTTTTATACATACGTCAGCCTGCATATATTTTGCCTTGTTTGCGAGATTGTCGCAAACAAGTTTGCGAGTTTGGCAAACTGTCAAACACGAAAAAGGGCGAGTTTGTTTTTTTTGTTTGCGGTAGTGTAATAGCTCCTTAACTTTGACCCGCAGAATAGGAAATTTCCGTCATCAGAAGTGACATTGGGTCTGGGGGGTGAAATTGGGTCATACAAATTTCAGCATTTTTTTTAATGACCCAATATCACCCCCCATACCCAATACACCTCTGATGACGATACTTTTTTAATCTGCTTTCTCCGATATCAATGAAACTATGTAGACGTGTTATCTTAGGCTCATTCAAGCCATTAATGTGTATATGGAGCCAGTTGCACTCGAGAATGGCATTGGATAAAGGTGTAAGCTTTCTGAATGAGATTTTTTTATTTTTAAGCATGAAGATCAAATTTTGAGCTCAGCTCACGGTTTTCTGCTTGATTTTTTTTAGATGGCCTTACATGTTTGAAAAAAAATCCTCACGAAAAATGCAGGATTAAGTAACTCTTCTAAAAATTACAACAAATCATGTTTTAAACCCATTTTTTGACAAGTGGTCTAAACGTCAAATTTTCAAAGAAATGAGTTCGGGAATCGATTTTCCAGACAAAAGTCTTCATATTGACCAATATTATCCTAAGTCGAATGTATGACAACAGAAAGACTACAAAGAACAAATTTAATTCTAAAATCAGATTTTTAAAATTTCAATCTAAAAAAATTAAATTCAAAATAATGAATTTTTTGAAATTTTATAATTTTTTTTTTCGCTGTTTTTTTTTTATTTTATGGTTTTTATTTTATTTTTAATTTAATTTTAATTTTTTTATTTCTGTGATTTTTGAAAAAAAATATTAAAATTTTTAAAAAACATTCCGCTTGGTTTACGGATAGCCCCTAAACGAGGCTGGACTGTATTTATAACCCGAATCTAATCCCAAGTCCCATACATTTTCATAATTTCAATAAAAACGAACGCAAAAATTCTATTACACATTTAGATTATAATATCTCTATTCACGATCGAGATTTCACGTTAGTAAAATTTCGATCGAATTTCTAATTTCTGGAATGTTAATCGTTATTTGTCGATGGTACTGTCGAGAAATCTCGATCGTGAGTCGAGAAAAACGATCGAAATATTACAATCAAGTTCAATAACGCTATTTTTTGTATTAGTTATCTCAATTTCGTATTTCGTTCATATTGCAAAATAAAATCTAACACAATAGTTTTAAACAGCAGACAGAATCCAATTTACATAAATCCCCTACACCACTTTGCCGCTTTATTTCGGCAAATACTCTCGGCTTGACACACCATTTGGACGACGACGACATTTGTCGGCAGAAGAGTTTCCGAGACCCTTACTACTACCGGTCACGCTAGCATTTTGGGCTTACGACGCCGCCGAAAAAAGGCCGGAAACTTTGTCACGCAAATATTTGATTCAACCAAACACTCACACACACACACTCACATTCAGACCAGTGCTCAGAAATATCACGTTAAATCGGGCAAAATATGGAAATGTAGCGACAGCACGGTGTGGAGACAGAAATTAAAATATGAAAATAGAGACAGGCTGATGCAGTAACTTAAACGGCTTATTAATATTCAAATGATATCCACGCGAGCGTCGAAGGAGAGGGTATTGTGCATTTCGTTAAAAGTGAAACGAAAAGTTGACGCGTGAAACACACTGTATAATTGTGCCATTGTCGTTTCTTGAGACTCGAACCAAAACTGAGAGGAGCAATTAAACATCAGGATGTGATTGTGTGCCAGGCCAGTTCTTCCACGGTTTTCTTTGATTGAAAAGAATTTTACGTGTGTAGCGCACAGACTCGTTTTGTTTTGTTATTTAGATAAAATAACACCACGCATATGATAGAGATGAAAAAGATAGAGACAGAAAATGATAAGGATTAGCAGCAAACAACAAAAAACGTAAAAGCAATTGTCGTGTGTAGGCTTTGGAAGCGTATTTAGAACCGAATTACTCAACTTATCCAACATTGAAAGGGAGTAAAAATGAATTAGTAAGCAGTATTTCACGACTCAATGGAATAAAGGTGAGACTGGACGAGCGACACATTTATACTGTAGCAGCTTTTTACTAATAGTAGAAAAAAGAAAGATAAAGATAAAAAAAATCACATTCACAAAATTTACACAGTTGTTTTGCATCCATCGTTAAAAGTAGCATTACATGAAGCAAACAATCACAGAGCACTTGTTTATCGTCTTTTGTACCGAACATAAATGCACTCCTAGGAGAATAACATTTCCCCTATAAAAAAAAACAAAAAGGCTTCCGCGTGATCTAATCGCCTTGATTTGTTCGTGTTGTGAATAAAACCGCAACTAACGCTCACTAAACAAAATACGAACCATCAAGTGCGAATCACACAAACACACACACACGATTCTCGATTGATACCTAATATTTAGAAACAACACTAACTAAGTAAACCCCTACATTTAAGTATTCAATACCGCCTATAAACACTACCTTTTAAAAGAAATACATGACAACACATTGGACTGAGCAGAGATTTACTTTTGCGTACTTTTTTTTCTTTCTCACGTAGTTTTGTTCCATTAGGAAATGGTCCTAGAAAGATTGTAAAGCAGACAAAAAGTCAAACTTAAAATTTGATACTTCATTTAAGACACTCACACGTGGTTTGGACCACCGTTAGGCAAAAAAAATAGAGGAAAAAACACACACACATACACACTTGTAAATGTACTGTTATGGTTATGTTAAGCTGAAATTATACTAACTTATAGGCATATTAATCTCGACTAGAGGATTATACCCGGTATAATGGCAATTCACTAATGTAAGGTATACAACCGAACTAAACGCAGAGAAGAAAAGGGGAGAGAAAAGTTTGGTGAACTTCTGAGTAAACATTTATAGAGCTAGTAAACTATTACAAGTATTTGAAACATTTGCGGGTTTTTATTATTATGAAAGAAAATTTCCTCTCTAACTTACTTGGTTGACTTCCAAAAAAATAATTAAAACAGACAAATAAAATTTGCTCCTCTGCTTTTAACGCATTAGTTTACTTAGTCAATACCGGCGCCCTCCCTAAGCATACATATCGACCGTTGAATCACCAAAGTATCTCATCTAAAATTCGCGTTCAAGATATTCCTTTTTTTTTTTATTGGGTTTGTATAACAAGGTATTATTTTCGCTGCCTTCCTATCTCCGATGCTTTAGGAAGGTCTTGAAAAATATATAACAAAAAACAATCAATATCAGGAATTCCTCATATTATTTGTCTAAAACTTTCCGAGTGGCTTTCTTACGACCAAAGAAACCATTTTGCATCATTGGTTTGACCATACATTTGGGAACAATCTTTAAAAACTTTAAGAAAGTAGGATCCAGATCAAAATTGTTCCGATTTGGCTCATTTCTTTGGCCAAAATAATTAAACACGTATTTTTTGTTTGGCGATTAGGGTGATCCTATCCGAAATTGAATAGTCCAAAAAATGGCGTTTTGGAACTAATTTCGCAAAATGTTTTATTTTTAATGTGGTCATGCGATAAAAATGCAATTTTTCGAGAACCTTATTTGGGATAGAACCACGCTCAACGCAAAAAAAAAATGCGGGTCTGATTATTTTGGCCAAAGAACTCTCATGCCAAATTTGAGCCAAATCTGAGCAGTTTTGATTTGGATCCTGCTGGTTTGGTGTGGAATCGCTGTACACTAGGGTGACAAGAAAAAATAAAGTTTTGGAAAATCATAAGAAAATAGAAATTAGGAACTGTGCCAATTTTGAGCCAATTTCGGCCAAATTTGTATGGGAAATATCGAAAAAATGAATGAGGAAATGTAAAAATTTAAAATTTTCGCCAAAAGGTGGTGTTTAGTTTGTCGGATAATTGTCAAGTGTGAGATTCTTATGTAAAATTTCATGACAAACAACTTCGTCGAAGAACGTAAAACGATCCGAGTTAACCCTGACGAGTTATTAAAGATTTAAAGTTGGCGTTTTTGTATGAAAATATTTTTTATCAACTTCATTGTTAAAAAGCGACCCTTAATCCTTAGTCGATTTCGCTCAAAATTTTCACAGTTACTTTTTTTTTGCTTAGGGAATCGAATCAGGGGGTATCCCTGATGTCGATTTTTTTAATTGTCACCCTACTTTACACCTGCTAAGGTCAACGCGGTTTCTTCAAATCTTTGAATAATTGAATTTTTAAATCTTTACATTCGATGCCATCCGAGTTACGATGCTATGGGAAGGTCTTTCTTGTCAACACACAAAAAGATAATAAATAAAGCAACATTTTTGCACTTCATAAAACATGTAAATTTAAACGCAAATTGATGTAAACTTGTTACAAATTATACGTTAAAACGTGATTTTAGGTGTGACTCAGACGATTACATTGAATCTGAAGTTTACATCGACCGAGTTTACATGTGTTTTCATGTCACACGACGCCATGCCCTTCGATTAACGATCATATAGAAAGGACTCTTTTCAATGTACCAATTTGTGTTTAAGCCCTGATTGATCCTCGTTAGGCATGATTTCAATATTTTTATAATAATTCGGAATAATTCGGAAGATTGAAAACTTTCATTTTTTTGTTTGACAATTTTGATGTTGAAAATCATAAGAAAATCGGTAAGTTGGAAAATTAACGCTTCCCAACTAAATACTCTTCCCTCTTAATTTTTCTCAATGTTAATTCCTTGCAATTCCCTATCTTTTGGGAAATTTATTGGCTTCTTGAAAATACCATTTTAAAAAATTTACATACATGAAAAAATCCAAAATATATATTTTTTACCTAAAATCAAACTTGAAATGGGTATAACTTGAAAGCGGCTTATTATTACGTTACGTTCGCAAACTTAATTTTGCGTTCAAAAATTTAGTAAAAAAAATAAGCGTGCCTTTTTCAATATTTAAAAAAATCATCAGTTCATATCTCCTTCCAATTTTTGCTGTCCATACTTCTCTGTTTTTTTTTTTTTTTGTCGATCAGATAATTTCTTTACGAGTTATAATTTTAAAAATATTTACATACCATTTTTTGTATGGACGAACTAATCATGCAAAATCTTTGTTCATAGGGAAACTGTTCATAAGGATTCAGTTGAATAAAACAAATTCAATTAAAATTATTTCCGGTTTTCGTAAAGCATTGCTCAGCTTTCAAAATAACACTTTGTCAAGAAATAGACCACAAAGCAAAAAAAAAAAAACATTTTCAATTTATTGTATTTATACAAAGTTTTATTGCTCTCAGAAATACGAGTTTGCCGTTATGCGTATTGAGATACACCTTTCAAGTAAAATTACAGTTCTCATTCTTTCCATTTATTGCAATTTTTGTAGAAACCGATAAATTTTAACTTGAACAAAAGACAAGGGAAGGCAAATAGTTTCTTCTTGTATATTCTTAGTTCTCTCACCTGTTATTTTTACTGTTATTAGAACAACCTGCTAGGCGTGTTACCATCAAACCATCATTAGCGTGGTAACTACCGTTTCCAAGAAATAATTTTAATAAGCTCTAATCAGTCAAGGAAGTTCCGGTGCTGCTCTGCACAAAACCACGAATCATAAAAAAATTAAACACGCAACAGAGAGTAGAATTATGAACGGTTCTTACCTTCACTCTCAACCTTACACTAAACGACAAATCTCCTGACAAGATTGACAGTCCTTCTGACATCGAATGTTAGAAGCTTTAACATGTGGACTAGTTGCCTAAAAGCTATAAATTTGTACTAGTCCGAGATGCTAACAGGTGACCTTTTGTAATTACGTAATTACTTTGGCAGAACGCAAAGATTCTCTTCGTGATTGTTTTATCTTTCTTCAAAATTATTACCAAACTACAAAAACGACGATCGATGATGTCGCATTGGATGTCAGAAGTCTTTGTTTTGGGTGTACCAAACCACTCTTACTGCTTATAGTTCAACCCCTCAAAAAGAAACTATTAGCAAAATGCGACATCTTTCGCCCCATTCTTTTCGCATGCATTTGGGTCGTTTCCATAAACTTAACTGCAGTACCCGGTTTCCCCCTTTGTTTGCGACCATCAATAACCATTCCAGTTACAACATCAACCCGTGCCGAGTACACCGTGAACGGACATTCCATCAGGGCTCCCAACAGATTAGATTGCTAGTTGTCGCGTTGACTTAGTTACTGAGCAACTGTTTTGGCAACCACCCGGAGTACTAGGATCGATATAACTTACCTTGTCTCGCGGTGTCTTGATTTGGGCGCGTGTTCTTTCTCTTGGAAGATTGATTGACTGCAATTTATTCGAATACTTTATTGTATTAGGTTGCACAAATTTCCACAAGTGTTGACAAATTCAAATTCACTTCAAATGTTGGCTTACAAAAAAAAACATCAATTTACTGTAACTCCCATAATGCTGTCATCGTTCGAGACTCTCCTTTTATGCTTCTTTCCCTTGTAATCGTACATGTTCTGGTACTTATTGATCGAACTCTTCAGCTTTTTGTTCAGCCACGTGGCGAACGCTTCCTCGTTGGTTTGCGCCTTAATCTGCTGCTGCTCGACCTTCTTCTGGTGACGCTCCTGGAAGCGCTTCTTCTTCGCCTCGACTCGCTTCTGTTTCAAGTCCAGTTCTTTCTTCGAAAGACCATACTCCGAGTGGTACCCGTTGTAGTACGGCAACCGTTCGTTCACGATCTTCTGCTTGTGCCGACAACACTGCCGCTGGCACTTGGCCGATCGATTCTTCAGATGACTCGGCACCGGACTGTCCCGTCCATCTTGATCCTCGTCCTGATCTTCCGTGGCGTCTTCCTGATCGTACGACAGCGATTCCCTCATGAGTTGCTCCTTCAAGATGGCCCGTTCCTCCGAATTGTCCTCGTCGCCCTGCGAATCCTCCGAATAGTTAACCTCCTGCCCCTCCCCAGATCCGGAACCCTCCCCGCTTGCTCTGGCCTTGGTCGGACTGCTGCTGTCCTCACTCAACGTTTCCGGATTATGGATTTCCGTGTCCAAACTCGACTCGGTCACTTCCTCCTCCAACTCTCCATCCTCACCGTCCGGTTCCACCTCTTCTTCGTCTTCCTCACCCTGCTCGTAGTCTTCCTCTCCTGGATCGTCATCGTCCTCGACAGTCGTCCGGACACGTGATTCGATCTCCTCCTCCGTGGCATCGTTTATGCTCAGCTCCTCGATGATGTCCTCGTCCACCTCGTCCATGGCGCCGTTGGTGGCTTTACTTTGTGACCGGTCGTTCAACTCCGGTGACGATTCCGACTCTTCGAGGAGAACGCCTGGGAACAAATAATTATTTGAAAATTCGATTTTTTTAAACAATAAAATAACATTTATAGTTACTTTCACAAATAAACTTAAAATTATTTTATAGTTGAGCAAGACATTGCAAACCAATCTTATAAAATGTTGCAATGATTTTTCTTCCCAATAATTTCTAACAATAATTAGAAATCGGTTACGAGCATTACCAAACTTTATTTTCTGTATATTTTCGTAATGTTGACTTAAATTTGTTAAATTAACAGTTTATTGGGCATTTTATGTTGCAATTGCAACAGAAATTAGTAGTTTATGCAATAAGATGCAAAGTGCCGAGTTGGATAAATATGACGAAAGCTGGAAAAATCGAGTTTTGCAACGAGATGCATCCAACATTTTTGCTTTTATAAAAAAAATAATTCTGAATAGGACTTTTCTGTGAAACTTTTGTTTACACAGCAGTATGCTGCCGTTCTACGCATAATTGTCCCATGTTCAAAAAAGTGCAACTGAGAAAAACGCGATTGAAATTTTTCGCCCGTTTTTCTGTTTCTACGCATAATTGTCCCGTGGGTCCCTTTTCACCCCATATGTCCCTGATCACCCCAGTTAGCAGTTTATCACTCTTATTATTTATTATCTTGCTTTACAAAAGGTAAACAAGCCACAATGCTTTGTAAAACTAACGATTCCGCGAAGGAAAATACTTGGTGGGACAATTATGCGTAGAAGTACAATGATGGGACAAACAGACTTGGTGTTGTTTTTGATGAGTTTCCTAACAAAGTACTAGATTTTATGTGTTTTTCGAAAAGTAAACGTCAAACTAAACCTAAAAATGACAAAAAAGTCAGAATCGTCCAAAAATGACATGGGACAATTATGCGTAGAACGGCAGTATGGTTCTGTACGATTTTGCAAATCGACTTTTCTTTGTATTTTTTATTTCGATGAAACTTTGTCCATGCATTTCCTGTGTCAAAAGATGTAGAATCTGGCCTATGAGAAATGATTTTTTTGAAAATATCGCGTTTTTTTGGAAAATATCTTAATCTGGACAAAACATTATTACTGCGGGCGTTAATAATTAGAGTTCACGCGCGGTGATACGACCGCAAGATAATGGTCGCATGACAGCCGCATGACAACCGCAGAACAAATTTTTGGCTGTTGTCAAAGGTTGCCTTGAGTTTTCAGCTGACTTTTTAGAAAATATTCAAAACAAATCAAGTTGACAGCCAAATCAACGCAGAATTTCAGTTCAACTTGCTGATTTTTACACTGCGGTAGTTATGCGGCAATAATCTCCTGTCATTCACAGCAATGGAGAAACGTGATTTTATCTCGCAATAAGCAATATTAAAAATGCAAAATCAAATTTGCAATCAAACAGTACTCTACAATAACCGTACCGTTTTCAAGTTACTACTTTTAGGTATGCATTTAGGATTTTAAAAATACTTTTTGGAAGAAAAGCACCCCTGAAAAAAATCAGATCAGAAAATTTCACAAAAGTTTATTTTTTAACATTGAAAATCGGACCAATTCCTTCCGAGATATCCTCAATGGAAAATTACAGGCTAGTCAGGTGAAACCTAGAAAAAATCATTTCATTGATTTGAATTCTTTGTGAGGCTGTATCTCAGAAACGAAATGTCCGATTTTAAAAAATCCAGAAAAAAAATGTAGGAAATTTTCTCAGCTCAAATAATTTTGCGAGTGCTTTTTTTATGAAATATTTTTAATGTACCATTTTTATTTGGCTGTGTAAGCGCCAATGTATATTATTTGTTTAAAAGCAACGATATTAAAGTATTACAACAACTGCTAATAATGTTTCAGAGATGGCGAAAAAGATTCCACTTGGTGCAGGTGGGATTTGAACCAACAACTGATCAACGGTACTGTAATACTTTAATATCGTTGCTTTTAAACAAATAATATACATTGGCGCTTACACAGCCAAATAAAAACGGTACATTAAGAAAAGAAAATTTAGGGTAACCCTAACAAATCGGCCACCGGGAGAGCCGGCGATTGCTAACACATTCTAACCACCGGCTGAGAAGCTATATGTCCTCCTGTCGAAGGGGTAGAATACAAAGTTAGTTCAATAAATAGACTCTTCTCAGCGAGAATTCGAGTTACAATAGCAACGACGGCATTGTGGAAGAGAAGCATAGAAAGAAAAACAATTGGTATGGGAAAGCTTTGAATTCCAATACACGACATTCGATTGTGCTGTACATTGGCTGTACACCAATAGACAACAAATTTGTCACCGGTCACAGTAGCATAATTGGTTACGCGGATCAGTACCGTTGATCAGTTGTGGGTTCAAATCCCACCTGCACCAAGTCGAATCTTTTTCGCCATCTCTGAAACATTATTAGCAGTTGTTGTAATACTTTAATATCGTTGCTTTTAAACAAATGAAATATTTTTAAAATGCAAATTAAACGAAAAGAAAAAAATAAACTTAAAATTAGTTATAACTTGAAAACGGTACATTATACAAAAAAAAGTTGAGCACTTTTCGATTGAACGTTCGATTTTGCTTTAAAAAAAATATTTTTAATATATTTTTTGGCCAGGTTTTTAAAAAATACATATATCTCCTAAACCAGATTTAACAACATCACGCACCATGACTCATATAAGTCTATTTTAGTCCCCTAAAACATATAAAAACTGACATTGAAAAAAATTAGTATTTTTTTTTCCGTATACCTTTTTTCCGAAAAGTCCTAATTATAACTTTACTAAAGACAGCAAATTTAACAGAAATCCCAACCCCTCTCAAGATAAAGAATTTAATACCCATTTTGTATGACCCCCAAAATGTATGGACACTTGTATGGAAAAACGAACAGTGCAAAATTGCTTATTTAGACATGCATCGACAAAGTTTCATCCAAATCAAAAAATTACAATTAAAAATCGCGATTAATGAAGCGAAATCATTAAGAACTACTCAGCACGGAAAAAGTTTTTTTACGCAGAACCATTTTTTCGCTAATACTTTTGCTTATTTTTCAAACTTATAAGTGTAATTGTTTGGAAATATTTTTGTTTATTTTATTAAAAAAATTAGGTTATTGTTTTTATTGCGAAAAACTGTCTATTTTTTCAGTTGACTGATTTAGTTTGAATTTGGCGTGGAATCTGTGTTTTTTTAAATTAACGATGCACATGGTTCTTTAGGAAAACGAACGAGAATCTTACTGCCTGTGTACACTAACCGGAAACGCAGCTAAACAATTGTCTCAAATGTAAACGTTGTCTCATATATCCTGCAAAGTAAGAAGGATAGTGATGGGTTTAGATTTAATATTATTTATCTAATTTCAAAAAAGTGCCAAAAAACTTCAAAAGTTCAATAAAAAAATATTCTTTTGAAAATTCGAACATTTGAATTCCACAAACTACAAAACTCATTTTTTTCACAAAAATTGTAGCAATAAGGTTAAAAATTTGAAATTGTTTGTTCTTATGCTTCAAAATTGATGAGAGAACATTTAAATCTGCCAAAATCATTTCTCAAAAAAATCACAATTGCTCTGTCATACATTCCAACATACCGTTAACTGCCCGGAAGTTCCCGCTGCCACTACCGCCGTTTTCGTCCGGTTCCTCCTCCTCCCCAGCGCTGTAATCGTCCGGTTCGTAATCGACGAGCTGATCGCGAAACGTGACCCGTCGCTCGCCGGCCAGAAACTTGGGCGACGGTGGCGTCGGAATGGCAAACGACTCCTGGTTGGCTAGTTTGATCTTCTCCTTGATGTTGTACTCGTTGGCCGGTCGAAGAACTGAAACACGTTATTTAATGTGGGAAGGATGTCTAGAATTAGTATTGTTTATTTTTTGTTTTTGTGATATGAGAATAAAATAGACATTGAAAGTTTTTTTTTCTGTTGCACTTTAAGTGTTGATATTCTAGTAATAATTAAATTAATTATTAATGAAAGCCAAGATCAGTAGAAAGGGAAATAATAGCTTAATACCTTTATCTTCCAATTAAGAACAGCAATATGGTCAACTCTGAATCTAAAATGGAAAAGTGACGTCTCGAAAAAATTAAGGGCATAAAGAATTAAGTTAGAAAAATTCAAAAACTTAACTGACTTGGAGATTCAACGTTTATTTTTTTTTTTCAATCGACATTTTACCACTTTTGTTCACTGTCTAATGTTGGGAGAAAATATCAACTGATTTTAAAGTAATTTGGATCAAAATATCTTAAGAAAAATACTGTTTTAATTCTAATTTAAAAGTTTTTTTTAATTATTGTAGTTATGAAGATTAGAGGTAACAAAATTGACAGTACAAAAATAAGATTATTTAAAATCAAATGTTAAGTTACAATTAACAATTATCATACATTAAGGATGAGGGCTTTGGTTAAAAAGGATCTGATTTGTTTCACTTTTAAGAAGGGTACACACTTAGATTTTTTACCGAATTTGGTTAAGTTTACCGTATTTTCAACTGCTGAATAGTTCGGTAAACTGAAAATTACCGAATTTGGTAACAACTTATCAAAATTCGGTAATAAAGTTCATTACTGTTCATTAGCCTGTCCCATTTTGAGGTCATGTCGAGGAATTTCAGGTGCTCACTTCTTAAATGATAGATTATGATGTTAGGAACAATGTTTTCTTAGACAAGAAAAAATAATAAAATACTTTCTCGCACCCCCTAGTCGATTTACTGAAAAAAGTCACTTTTTGAACAAATTTTCTAAAATCGCTTGGAATCAATACAAAAACTGTTTCGATCAGGTGTGTATTATCTTCAAACGATAGGTTTTTGTCCATAGATTAAGATGCACTATCAATATTGGACCAAAACATAAGTTTTTGGACTCTCCCAGGCGGATTTATGTCGAAAAAATCGCATTTTTTCGAAACTTTTTTCAGAAATGCTCATTTAATTTAGGGTAGCCTATTTTTCCCAGTAAAACCAATACATGCAGCTTGTAGGAAATTTCATGGCAAACATTTTTCCCTCTGAGAAAATGCAATTTCGACACTCCAGAGCCGAGATATTTGAGTTTTAATGAGGAAAAAAGTGCCAATTTTCAAAATTTCTCAGAATTCAGAAGCAAGGTTTACTAATTACACGATGTTGCAAGCATGTGTCGCAAAGGTCAGGGTATGCTTTCTTATAGTAATTTTGGCCGCTGAATCCGAATCTGAAATCAAATTTCGTGTAAACAGTGATGTTTTGGAGCTACACCCTTTTGGAATGTTATTTGCGTGTTTAAATCGCTGCAATTTAAATTGCTTGCAAGTTCGGTCATACTTTTCTCGGTTTTCGTTCCACTTTGATTGATATTTTACTCACAGAGCTGTTTAATGTTTTTTACGTTTTGATTATGTTTTAACACACATATTTTTATTTGGCGGGGGCTTATGCTAATATGGATCAAAAAAACGAATACCAGAGATAATTTTAGGAAAAGTGGCTGCATTTTAATAAATTTGTTTGGAAAATTGCATTGAAATAAGTTCTAGAAGACATTTCCGAACAATTTTCATAAAAAAATATATGAAACAACCATCAAAAAATGCATCAGATTTTTTTTTCTCTATTTATTAATCAATCCTTAATTCTCGTAAGGGACCATTCATAAACCACGTACATACTTTGTGAGGGGAGGAGGAGGGGGGGGGTTCAGCGATTGTCCACGCTCCATTTCAAAAAGATTTGTTTTGTATGGAAATTGGGGTAGGGGGGGGGGACGATGTCTGAGATTTAAAAAAAAGTGTCCACGTGGTTTATGGATAGTCCCTAAGCCCCCGCCAAATAACAATATGCGATTTTTCGAATTGCTTAAGATAATCAAAACGTAAAAAACATTAAACAGCTCTGTGAGTAAAATATCAATCAAAGTGGAACGAAAACCGAGAAAAGTATGACCGAACTTGCAAGCAATTTAAATTGCAGCGATTTAAACACGCAAATAACATTCCAAAAGGGTGTAGCTCCAAAACATCACTGTTTACACGAAATTTGATTTCAGATTCGGATTCAGCGGCCAAAATTACTATAAGAAAGCATACCCTGACCTTTGCGACACATGCTTGCAACATCGTGTAATTAGTAAACCTTGCTTCTGAATTCTGAGAAATTTTGAAAATTGGCACTTTTTTCCTCATTAAAACTCAAATATCTCGGCTCTGGAGTGTCGAAATTGCATTTTCTCAGAGGGAAAAATGTTTGCCATGAAATTTCCTACAAGCTGCATGTATTGGTTTTACTGGGAAAAATAGGCTACCCTAAATTAAATGAGCATTTCTGAAAAAAGTTTCGAAAAAATGCGATTTTTTCGACATAAATCCGCCTGGGAGAGTCCAAAAAGTTATGTTTTGGTCCAATATTGATAGTGCATCTTAATCTATGGACAAAAACCTATCGTTTGAAGATAATACACACCTGATCGAAACAGTTTTTGTATTGATTCCAATCGATTTTAGAAAATTTGTTCAAAAGGTTGACTTTTTTCAGGAAATCGACAAGGGGGTGCGAGAAAGTATTTTATTATTTTTTCTTGTCTAAGAATTCATTTTGACAGATGGTTTACCAATTTTTCAACTACCGAATTCGGTAAAAATAATCTAAATGTGTAAGTTGATGCAAAAAGAAGGAAAAATTCAGACCAAAAAAATATTAAATTTATTTCTTCACTCACACACAAAACAACGCAGAATATCAAACTTAGTTACTCTGTGTAAAAGTAATTTAGACATATTTTTTAATCCCAGGAACATGAAAATCTTTAAAGGGATTTTTTTTTATTTTATCGGGTTTTAAAGTTTAAAAAAATCAACTAACGAAACATACTCAGATTTTATTAAATTGAGAATGTATCGGTTAAATTGTCAAATAAAATAAAAAAATATAACTAACTAATTATGTTTATATCACAAAATCACTGTTTGATAAAAGAACATGGCTATTCGATGCTGGCAGATTTTTAAGTTTAAATTAAGTTTCAATAAAGATACATTCTAGAATAATAAGCTAATCTGCTATGCAAAAAAGGTCTAATTGAAATGTACTCTACTTTTTTACATTTACACGTAATCAAATGTGCCCTGAAGTATAATTATCCACCGATGTCATTTGCATGTGTGTGTGATCAATATAATCAATAACTGTAATTGGCAAAAATTAACTATTTTTTATTTCCACGCGTTGGGCCATCTTATGGCAAAAACAGACTCTAAAGAAAACTTGTACCAACACAATTAATTTAATAATCTTCAATATTTCATTAATTCATTCCGTACCAGGACAAAAATAACTAGATTAAAAGTAAATAAAAACGATCTTTATCATCACTTAATCACTTGTTTAGCATACGTTCAACTTTAACACATTTGACTGCAATTCACGTGGTAAGCTCACCAAACTTGCCCAAACACTACTACTCACAGTATCCTTCGAAATCATCCTCGTCGTCGTCGATCATCACGTCGCGCTCCGACTGGCAAAACTTGCCAATCTTGCGAAAATGCCGAGAAAGTCTTCCAGCACACTTCCACCACGTGCACCACCACCAGAGCTTTTTTTGAGGGTGCCTGCTGCCCTGAAGCTTCGATGTCCCCCCAGAATGTTAATGCTGTTGGGTTTTATTGAACCTTTTTTTTTTGATTGGTAACGACCTAGTCGCAAGGTTATCCGAAGAGGATATTGCTTTTCCGCACTCGTGTATCGGTCACGGAAGCACGACGATGCTATAAATTTGAATTTTAGATTTTGAAATAATACTGTTGAATTACACAAAATCACTCATAAATCAAACTGTGTTCAAAAAAAATCTAATCCGAACGAATAAATCATCCCACAACCGCCACTAGGAACAGTCAACTATACATTCCCGGCAACTGTTGCCAAACCTCGTCAACCGAACCGGGGAACCGATCTAAACAAACTGAAAGGAGCAGCCGTTCGGGGGCTTGTCAGAACCGATGACGGGCTACCGATGTTTGCCCCAGGCGCGGGCGCCATGTGTTGCCATGGACCTCGGAAGGGGTTATTGAAAAAAAAGTAGTAGCATGAACTCTGAACACGTGAGTGGCTCAAGTAGTGTCAAAGGAAAACCAAAAAATTTTATATTGTCATTTGAAGAGAAAATAAAACTTTCCTAAAAACAGCATCCCAATATGATAATTTTGTTTATTGGACCTTTTGAAACAAACTCCAAATTTTTCTACACCATATTTTTTGTATTGAACATTGTAGAAATGATGATGTATTATATTAAAGCCTTAAATCGTATGATACATTTTTTATTTGTTTCTGAATTTAAAAAAATACAACTTCAAAGACACTGACTAAAATTGAAAACCTTTGGCTTTGTTTTTAATAGTACAGTCCAGACTCGATTATCCGAAGGCCTCGGAAAAATTTTACTTCGGATAATCGAACCTAAGGATAGTCGAATCACGAAAAAATGTTGTTTTTGATGGTCGAGCTTAGGTATGACCCTTAAACTACGCTAAAATGATTTAGAATTTTTAAATCCAAGATGGCGGCCAAAATGGCGGTGATGCAATATTTAAAAAATGTGTGTACTGCCCATGATCGCATAAATGTCCCATATGCAAAAACAGCAAGCTGAGAAAAACGCAAGGCACGTTTGTCCCACACATAAGGCTACGTGTTAAGTTTCACGTAAAAACTGGATTTCCTCCCGATTTCTAGAACAAAGTACTGAATGTTATAGGCTCTTTAGAAAGAGCACACGATTTTGAACCAAACTGCATCAAATACTCAAAAGTGATGAAAATGCATATGGGACATTTATGCGATCATGGGCAGTGTATGTAACTCAAATTTTATGTTAAATACAAGATAATGAAAAAATACGATTTTCGTGATTCGAAGTCCCATACAAACCTTCGGATAATCGAAACTTCGGATAATCGAGGCTTCGGATAATCGAGTCTAGACCGAGGTCTGGACTGTATTATAAAAAACATACAAAATTATTACAAAATAAAACTTTTTATGATAAAACTGTAAACGGCGTTGTTCATGCTAAAAGGATTGAAGCACTTAAGCAAATTTTCACCAAACCTGGAAATAGATTTTGACCTGTATTTTTTTATTTGGCTCAAACTTTGTGAGGGAATTCCCTATGACCAAAGAAGCAATTATGTGTCATTGGTTCACCCTGGGATGGGATACACAAAGAGAAAAAAACCTATTGTCAAACTAAACCACTTTCAACATGGCCGCTTCTGTCAACCTAAACCAGTCCTTTCTTATGAGGAGAAAATGAGAAGTATTGTAATTTGAGTTGAACAAAAAATTAAAAAAATTTAAATCAATTTCACAAATAATTGTAAATTGCATTAATAGATTGATTAAAATATTTTCAATTGAAAGGCATTTATTTCTATCGTACACCGAATGTTGACTTATCAGCATTTTCATTTAAAAAAATACATTTCATGAACTGACTATTCTTTTGCCCATTTAAAACTATTGCTATTTTTTTTGCGCGTTGCATAGAAATGTCATCTAGATTGAACAATATTAAACCTGTGCTTCCCATGAAATTAAAATGTGGCGTGAAGAAACAACCTCGTAGAACTGGATTTAAAAAGCAAACAAAAAAAAAATTGCCACAGTTTAGCCTATTTGATTTTTTCGCCCTTTTTTATTTCAACACATTGCCACAACTTGAAAAACAAACTTTTTTGCTGTGAATGAATTGGTACAAATTTGAATTTTTGCCAGCCATTTCTTTCGATTCTGACACCGTAGGGCATGCGACCTATGGAATGTTAACTTTCTTTAAAGTTGAGTAAAAATTGCCGTTGAATTCGACGTGCTCCTCTTTGGGGAACTGGGAAAGATTTATTTACTTTCTTTGCGTAACGGGACAACGACAGGAGCAGATCTAAGAAAAAATCTCCCCTCCCATTTAATGACTTGCAGCCTTTTTAGGATTTTTTTTAGATTAAAGTAAGAAAACGCATTGAAATCGTATTGCATTTTTCACATCCAAATAAAAATTAAAAATCTTTCATATAAAAAACACATTACAAATTGAAGAAGTGAACATTTTTTGACTCATCTTTAATTTCCCAACCATTTCAAGTAATTTTTTTTTTGATTTTTTTTTCAAGTAATTTGTATCCGGCAGCTCCTTATGAACGGATCCACCGTAAAACGATGGAACATAAACTCAGGATTCTCCACCCACGTCCAACTGAAAATTTTAACAGCCAAGTTCAAAAAAAATCTGCGAGGAAAAACTAAACAACATTTCAACCAAAGAAAAAGTCATCCGCATGCTTGAGCACTGAGTTGAAAAACATCATCAAGAAAATTTGAATTGTCAAGCTATCTGAATCACAGATTGCTTGATATTTGTTTTCGAACACGAATTTTCTTGCAAAAAACAGAAGAAGAATACAAACGTAAACACTCAAAAAGAAGACTCTATCCAGCCGTCCCGTCCCAGGGTTCACCCATACAAATCTCCATACAATTTTGTCACCTGTTCATGCAAAAATTGTAAATATTTTTTTGATTGATTTGGTGTCTTGGCAAAGTTGTAGGAATTGATGAGGACTATTCAGAAAAAAATAGGTAAACGGAAAAAATGGTGGTTTTTTAATATTTTTTTTTTCACAAAAATTTAATTTCCCGAAACCAGCACTTTTTTATTTTTTATTTTTTTAAATATCTTTTGGGGGACAAAACCCCGCATCATTTAAGCCATTCAGAAGTATGGACCAAAATTTTGCCGACGAGTTATTTTTTTAAATAATAAATATTAAATTTTGTACTTACAATTTTTTGACCTTTGCAATCGAAAAGTACTTAACAATTTTTTTGATTAAGTGCACCGATTTAAAAATATAGCCATTCGAAGTTAAATTTTCTCCGATATATTCCGGGTTTTTTTACTTTTTAAAATCGTGTTCATGATTGTCTATTCCTGAAAATATTTTTTCGAAGAGTTCTGAAAATTTCCTTCCAATTTTGTCTAAGAAACATTGAAGATTGCACCACTGCACAGTGGTTCAAAAGGCTGTTTTGACGAACTTAATTGGTTAGAGCAAAAAGTAAGCATTTTCGTGCTTCGACATGTTCTACAACTTTGTTCAGCGTTGTCATGGCCTACTTTTGATGAAATTTGTTTTTCAAAATACTCATCACAGTAGGCTATGGAATTTCCAACTTTTGACTGTTAAGAGATAGAGCTTTGGTGTCTTCGGCAAAGTTGTAGGGCTGAAAATTTCCACAAACTTTGTCGAAGACGCCAAAGCTCTATCTTTGCGTTGAATACCAGTTTTGGAACCTTTTTCATAAATCCCTGCCAAAAACCAGTTTTTTGACTAAAACTATGTTGAACTTTGATTTTTGACGATTACAATGTTCAGAAGAGTTGTCAATAATATCAAAACAAACAACTTTGTCGAAGACGCCAAATTGATAAGAGCTATGTTTAGTCAAAAATGCTATGAATAGTCATACTTGAAGCCTATTGTATGGGTTTTTGAACAAATTTGCCCGAGGCTTTGTATACCGATCTCGAAAACTAGCTAAATTATCACCAAATCTTGCTATAACTCATCACATATAGCTCCTATCAATTTGGCATCTTCGACAAAGTTGTTTGTTTTGATATTACTGACAACTCTTCTCAACATTGTAATCGTCTAAAATCAAAGTTCAACATAGTTTTAGTCAAAAAACTGGTTTTTGGCAGGGATTTATGAAAAAGGTTCCAAAACTGGTATTCAACGCAAAGATAGAGCTTTGGCGTCTTCGACAAAGTTTGTGGAAATTTTCAGCCCTACAACTTTGCCGAAGACACCAAAGCTCTATCTCTTAACAGTCAAAAGTTGGAAATTCCATAGCCTACTGTGATGAGTATTTTGAAAAACAAGCGTTGTGAACAAATTTGTAGAACATGTCGAAGCACGAAAATGCTTACTTTTTGCTCTAATCAATTATGTTCGTCAAAACAGCCTTTTGAACCACTGTGCACTGATTGCCGAGATATACAGCGGATAAAAGAAAAAAGAAACAGGATTTCTAATGTCGATATCTCAGCAACTAATGGTCCGATTTTTAATGTTCAAAAATGAAACATTCGTGAAATTTCCGATCTTTTCGAAAAAAAATATTTTCAATTTTTTTGAATCGAGACTAACATTTTAAAAGGGCCAAACATTCAATATTAAGCCCCCTTGAAATGTTAGTCTTGACTATTATTTTTTTATGAAAATATTGTTTTCGATCGGAAATTTTACGAATGTTTAATTTTTTATCGGACCGGACCATTAGTTGCTGAGATATCGACATTAGAAAATAATGGGTTGTTTGGGTGAGACTTAGAAAACTTCAATTTTCCTGTTTCATTTTCTTTGAGCCACTGTTATAGAAAATTTTCTGAACTTAAAAAAATATTTTTAGAAATGGACAATCATGGACACTATTTTAAAAAGTCAAAAACCGGAGTTTATCGGACAATATTTCACTTTGAATGGCTATATTTTGAAAACGGTGCACTTAATAAAAAAAAAGTAAAGTACTTTTCGATTGCAAATTCGATTCTACATTTAAAAAAATGAGGGCAACAAACTATAATTACTAGATTTCATTTTTTTTACAAATTTAGGTCCATACTTCTGAATGGTTTAAAAGATGCGGGGTTTTGACTTCATATTTGAAAAAATCAAAAATAAAAAAAATCAGGAATGGGGGTCTAAAAATCCGATTTTTGCACTACGTAATAAAATAACGCTTCCTAATTTGTTAAAGTAAACATCTTTTAAATTTCTTGTTTATAATTTATGTTTACAATGCTCAACAGTTTCATTGAAAAACATTTTTAATTTTTCAAACTCAGTATAAGAAAAAAATAATATTTTTCTGGGCGAATGGGACATATTATTCAGAATTTTCACTTGGGTCAAAATCCTACAACGAACACGAGGGAAAACTCGCCAGACAAAAACCCAACCAATTGCCAATCCAGACATCACCCCCGCATCCATATCGATCAAACTCGTGATCCATCCACGTGATGACTCGAAGACATTCCAGCTCTTGCTCATAGTCGTTTGTTAGTGGCGCGAGATGCACATGTTCTATTACAGTCCCTGCTGCTTTGGCAAACAATTGGTAAATTAAAGAAAAATGGAATTTTAAATAAATGTTTTAAAATATGTTTTGAAAAAGCACAATTAATTTCATGAGCTTTACGTTTCCTCGTAGACATGTTCGAAAAAGGTATTGTAGATTTAACAATAAAAGGCAATCACGTTATTACACACTATGAAACTATGAATATATTTCCGAAGCGATATGCACATTGCAGAAGGCTCATTAGAATAAAGCTCAAGCCCGTGGTTGATGTTGGGGCAGCAACGCGACTGCATGGAATTTGAAGCCACATTTTCACAGTTGGAAAAGTGGTAACAGACAATCAGACCCAACCATTTTAACGTATTTTTTTAAGTGCCTGCAAGTTTCTAATCAAAATTATTTTAAAACTCTTAAGACAGAAAAAATGTCTTCCGATCAAAATTTTGTCTATTTGTCTACAAAACCCCCTCTCACGAAAGCTTTGTCACATTAGACTGATGGCGTGAGGCCGCGAGGAAACGACCTTTTCCGGTGCGGCCCGGGAACGGGCGGAGGTTCAAGTTTCCGGTCTGGGCACAAGTTGCATAAAACTGCACTCGTTTAGGTTAGTTTTTTTTTTTGCGGGTACTTCTGGTACTGACCAGCTATAAATTTAAAAAAAACTGGGTCGAGGAAGTTGTTGTACACTTTTTGGTGTGCTGACGTTGATCTTTTTAAGATTGTGAAGAAATGGGTTTTTATGGGTCGAAAACGTTTCGTCATTTTGCATAATTAATTCGCCGATACATATCTTCATAAAATTTTGATAACTGTTCATACAAAAAATATTAACTTATAAGGAGGGATTTCAGATCAATCGATCCGGAAGAACTAAACAGAACAAAATAGTTAAACCACATTACCCAAAAGGCTTAAAACTGAAATCAAAAATTTACACCTCTGAGTGCTATAGAGCATTCTACGTGCGTATGTATTGCGTGTACGTACACGAAAAAAAAGTGAGGTTAAATTTTGTCAGCCAGCAAAACCAAATGGTGCACTAGTGTGCGTACGCGAAACGTCATAAAGCTCTATAGAAGTTGGTTGTTTGCATCCGATTTGCTTTCTCTTTCTAGCAATTTTTTATATGGTACGACTTTTAGCTGGTTTTTAAAGGCTAACCGCCCGATGACAGCTAACCTATTTCGCAGAGACAGTGACAGTTCGAGCTCGATCTTTCTTTCCATCAGGACACTGTGAAGAGGAGTTCATAACTTTTGAGTTAAAATATATTTTTTCACTGGGCCTAGAAAGCCTTATTCTTAATTCTTATTTCAATATAAAATTCGAATTACACAAAAAAGTTCTTTATAATTTTCATTGTAAGATATGTTTTAGAATATTTACTGAAAATGTCATGTTTTGAACTGTTTTTTTTTTTGTAACTTATTATTTTGATGCCTCTGTGCTCTCTTACGCTAACTAGATATCAAACCCGGTAAGCTGAGCAATTCTCTACAAAACCGGCCGATTTCGACCATTTTTATTTTTTGTATTTTTTGATTTGGCTCAAACTTTTTGGGGGCCTTTCCTATGACCAAAGAAGCCATTTTGCATCATTAGTTTGTCCATATAAATTTCCATACAAATTTGGCAGCTGTTCATACAAAAATGGTACGTAAATATTCGAAAATCTGTAACTTTTGAAGGAATTATTTGATCAATTTGGTGTCTTCGGCAAAGTTGTAGGTATTGTTAAGGACTATTTAGAAAAAAATAGGTACACGGAAAAAAAAATTTCCCGATTTTTTTATTAACTTTTTTTTCACAAAAACTCAAATTCCCAAAATACGTATTTTTTGATTTTCGAGATTTTTTGATATGTTTTAGGGGACAAAAATCCGCAACTTTTGAGCTATAGAGAAACATGGTCAAAAAATCTGCCGCCGAGTTATGATTTTTTGAAAAACTGGTGATTTTTGGAAAAAATCGAAATTTCACACATAAAATTTTTTTGACCTCATTTTTTTATGCAAAATTGAATTTGCAATCGAAAATTACTTTACAGATTTTTCGATAAAGGGCTCCGTTTTCAAGATATAGCCACCGAAAGTTTGATTTCAGTGAAATATTTGCAGTTTTTCAATTTTTAAAAATAGTGACCATGAGTGACATTTGCTATAAAATTGTCTAAGAGACATTGAAGATTGGACCTCTGGTTGCTGAGATACAGCGGCTTAAAGAAAAAGAAACACGAAAATTGAAGTTTTCTAAGTCTCACCCAAACAGCCCACCATTTTCTAATGACGATATCTCAGCAATTAATGGTCCGATTTTCAATGTTAATACATGAAACATTCGTGAAATTTTCCGATCTTTTCGAAAAAAATATTTTGAAAAAAATTAAATCAAGACTAACATTTTAAAAGGGCCAAACATTGAATATTATGTCCATTAAAAATGCTAGTATTGATTTAATTTTTTTCAAAATATTTTTTTCGAAAAGATCGGAAAATTTCACGAATGTTTCATGTATTAACATTGAAAATCGGACCATTAATTGCTGAGATATCGTCATTAGAAAATGGTGGGCTGTTTGGGTGAGACTTAAAAACTTCAATTTTCGTGTTTCTTTTTCTTTAAGCCGCTGTATCTCAGCAACCAGAGGTCCAATCTTCAATGTCTCTTAGACAATTTTATAGCAAATTTTTTGAACTTTTCAAAAAAAATATTTTTAGAAATGGTCAGTCATGGTCACTATTTTTAAAAATTGAAAAACTGCAAATATTTCGCTGAAATCAAACTTTCGGTGGCTATATCTTGAAAACGGGGCCCTTTATCGAAAAATCTGTAAAGTAATTTTCAATTGCAAATTCAATTTTGCATAAAAAAATGAGGTCAAAAAATTTTATGTATGAAATTTCGATTTTTTCCAAAAATCACCAGTTTTTCAAAAAATCATAACTCGGCGGCAGATTTTTTGACCATGTTTCTCTATAGCTCAAAAGTTGCGGATTTTTGTCCCCTAAAACATATCAAAAAATCTCGAAAATCAAAAAATACGTATTTTGGGAATTTGAGTTTTTGTGAAAAAAAAGTTAATAAAAAAATCTGGAAATTTTTTTTTCTGTGTACCTATTTTTTTCTCAATAGTCCTTAACAATACCTACAACTTTGCCGAAGACACCAAATTGATCAAAAAATTCCTTCAAAAGTTACAGATTTTCGAATATATACGTACTATTTTTGTATGAACAGCTGCCAAATTTGTATGGAAATTTATATGGACAAACTAATGATGCAAAATGGCTTCTTTGGTCATAGGGAAGGCCCCCACAAAGTTTGAGCCAAATCAAAAAATACAAATAAAATCCATTTCCGGTTTTGGTAGAGAATTGCTGAGCTTAGTAAAAGAGAGCACAGAGGCATTGATTTAATGAATGAAATGAAATGAATTAAATTAAATTGAATATTACATTGAATAGATATAGATATTTTTAATAAAAGCTTTGCTTCTATTCTATGTTAAAACTTTACTTCCAGTAACGTGTTTCGCCTTAATATTCATTATCCTTAACCTTTGGCTATTATGTTTTATCCTCATCGTAGTTGTTTCGTGGTCATTGCCTTTGCGAATCTTTCTCGGCCATAAGCTTTATTATTTTATGACTCAATTATTCTGGCTCTTTGAACTTATTAGTTAACCCTGAGTTCGATAAATTCAAAAATACCTGAAATTGCTGGTAATAAGCTGTAATATATGATTTTTTTCCATTTTTTTTTTTTTTGTGAAAATGATTTTAGAAATTTTCTTCTTTAGGCTTCTTTAGCAGCTAGATCATCGTTCTTCTTTCTGCCGAAATTCCCACATCCTAATTAAGCTTTCACCACAACCTTAACCCAGCCGGATAACGAACTTCACTGTGCGAAATGACACACGCCACTCTGCGGCAAGGATGTGGCCGTCCGCAGCTCACCTCACAACCATATAATTAATGGCTAAAATATGGTAATTATGCTGTTGGGAGCTTTCGAGAACGGTAACACGACACGGACGAAAGCCGGCCGCCGGAAGGCAGTTCATTCATCACTGTTTTAGCGGTAGCTTTTTTTGCCTATTGTTCATTCAGGAAAGAGGGACCCTTTTTTACGACGGTTGGAGCGTACGTCGTGCAACGTTTGACCAGCACGCCACGTGGCTTTGTTTGAGTTCATAAATTTGCGCGACGGTGGTCAATCTTGGGGGGTTCATTAGAGAATAATTGTGGTGAAATGGCTCTAGCATTTCATGTTTCATGCTCCGCTCATGCTATTAAAGATGAAAGATAACAAGTAGGTGCAATTTAGTTGAAGAAATTCTTGATTGCAGTTTTCTTCATTAATCGGTAGCAGATTGTTTTTTTTGTTTGCTTTTTTGGTATAAGACTTATATTTTATTCTGTTTAACCAAGTTTTAGATTTCATTTTTTTAAACAGTTTCACGTGATAATCATGTGGTATGCCACGTGAAGCTAACATGCATTTCATTTCATTTTGACGAAGATTTCATTAGAATTTACCGCATCGAGTGCTGAAATTTTTAGATTTGATTTGCATGAGTAGCTCTCTACGATTTCGTAATTATTTCTATTCTATTCTATTCTATTCTAACACAAACGCAGCCAGTCCGATGAAAGCATGCTGGAAAGTCTTGTGATTAGATTACGCCCCAAGTACTTTTCTTGTCATTATTAATAATTACAGTACATCCGAGAACACCCGAAAATGTATTGCAAAAATTAAAGCGGCCAGCCCTACTACGTTGTGTTTACCGCAGAGAGGATTCTGAGAACGGATCACATTTCACAGAATCTACAGGGGAGGAAGGATGCGTGGACATACCGTACCAAACGCTCCAGTTTACAGTTTCATATGTGTTTTGTATAATGTGTTATGTGTAAAATATAGTGTGTTTATATAATCAATTATTTATAATAATGCAATATAATGATCATTTAATAAAATCCCTCCACCTATATATAATAACCACGCACCCATGCACACAAACAGCGACACAAAAGAAATGAAAATGAGCATGCAAAAACAAGACAGCGCGTCCCCGTGGTCAGCGCACTAATGATGCCATTATTTAATTATAATAACCACTAACCCAAGCACACAAACAGCGACACAAAAGAAATGAAAATGAGCATGCAAAAACAAGACAGCGCGTCCCCGTGGTCAGCGCACTAATGATGCCATTATTTAATTATAATAACCACGCACCCAAGCACACAAACAGCGACACAAAAGAAATGAAAATGAGCATGCAAAAACAAGATTTCGTAATTATTTTCGCGTTTTTTTTTTAATTTTCATTTTGTGATTCGGATGAAATTTTGTTCATGTCAAAAGAAGCAATTTTGCATCGTAAGTTTTTCCATACAAGTCTCCATCAATGTCTCCATAGAATTTTGAGGCGCTGGTCATAAAAAATGGGTATGTAAATGTATGAAATTCAGTATCATGAGAAGGGGTTTTCTGATCGATTTAGTACCTTCGGTTGTAGAGTTTTATTACATTGAAAGAAAAGCTACCTTCCTAAAAAACTTCTTGAAAAAAACAATCCTACAAGAATTTTTTTTTTGAAGGGCTTAAAAAATTATCTACACTTTTTCTCTGTAACTTTGAAAATCGTGCAATTAGTTTCTGAGCCTCACAAAGAATTCGAATCAATGAAAATGTTTTTTTCAAGTGTCATTTAATTAGCCTGTAATGTTTATCTGGCGATATCTCGGAAACTATTGGTTCGATTTTCAATGGAACGTTCTGTGAAATTTTCTGATGTTTTCAATAAAAATATTTTAAAATTTTTATAATTTGGTCTAAACTATAAAATTAGGAAAAATATCTGTTTGTAGACCTTTTCAAAAGTATAGCTTTATTTTAAAATTCTTTTTATTATAAAGAACAAGATTTCAAGAATTATTTTTTAACATTGAAAATCGGACAGGATAGGCTAATTAGGTGACATCTAGAAAAAAAAACATTTTTATCATTTCGAATGCTTTGCGAGACTGTATCTCAGAGCCTGATCGCATGATTTTAAAAATTTCAGGGTGAAAATTGCAAGACATTTTTCGAAAATATTTTTTTCAAGAGTGCAAAAATATACGAAAAGAAATCAAACATTTATACCTTGAAGTAGCCGTACGTATTTTATAAAGAAAAAAAGGAAAATAGTTTACGATTACAAACTCGATTTAAAATAAAAAAATGCGTTTTAATTTTCTTGTCCATGTTTCCGATATTTTCTTAAAAACACGATTTTTTTCAAAAAAATATATCTTCCAAACCAGATTTTGCACGATTACGCACTATGAGCTCAGAAGACGTTAAATGAAAAAAAAATCTTTGTTTCTATTTTTGTCCTTGTTAAGATACAGATTTTCATACATTTACACACCCATTTTGTATGATATGAAAAAACTAATGATGCAAAATGAATTCTTTTGTCATATTGAATGCATGGACAAAATTTCATCCAAATAAAAAAAAAAATACAGAGAAAAGTTGTGAGTACAAAGAGACGAGTTGTTCCTTTTAATTCCGCTATATATTTTTAATATCTTGACAGATACGTATTTCGTCTACTACTTGCAGACTTCATCAGTGTTCTGTTCTCGACTGAAGGTTCATCGCTAGTGTATCCGTATTTGTAGTTACTGTAGGCAGACGTGCATCGGCACTCAATAGCACTTCACCACATTTTGAGATGATTGCCTTCGTAAACCGACAGAGTGAATCTTTGCTCACTGTGCAACGAAATAAGCTTTAGTTCGATGCTTATAATAATCGTTTTTCACTATGCCATTTGGATTAGCAAAAAAATAATAGTGATTCGAATAACACAAAAATTTCAAGTGCTAAATGTGCTATTTAGCACTCAAATAGCACTTCATCACTGAAACTAGCGAATAAGTGAAGATAAAGGTTTCGGTCGCTCAGCACCTCATATTGCAATGAAAAAAACATACTTTAGGTACAAAACAAAATGATTTGGTGCCTTTTCCAAGCCATGGCCTTAGAAAAACTGTCAAGTGCTATTGAGTGCCGATGCACGTCTGACTGTAGGTACTACCTCCTCGTTCTTCTTTTGTGCCTGTATAGGTAACAGCTTAAACAGCCACGTTGAGCCGTTACCTGAATCCTTGTTGAGTAAACGTTTGTTGCCTGCCTTGAAGATTTCCAAACTTTCGGCGACAGCCAGCTTCGATGGGTTTGTGATGTGTCTTAAGATGACCGCGTCGCTAGTTGTGATGTTATGTTTTTCCTCGATGATGTGTTCGGTTACTGCTGACTTGAAATGGGGGACAAATCCTTTCCGTATTTCCTCCTTGGCAATTCTGACATATGTGTTTATATGCTCATCCAACCTGGTTTGCAGCAATCTCTTAGTTTGTCCAATGTAGCTCATATCACAGTGGCCGCAGGATACCTCGTAGATGCCGGGTTTGCCTAAAGTCGGTATGGGGTCTTTCGTTGAACCTAAAATGGATTCCAACTGGTTGTTTCTACTGCTGAACACTAAATCGATGCCAAATTTAGCCAGTTTTTGTCGTAATGGGCGTGTTATCCTGTAGTCGAATTCTACTGCTGCTCTTCGTAGTGGCTCTACTGATGGCGTAAGGGTTGTGAGTGAGGTTCTGTGGAGTTTTCTTTCCTTCTTATCGATGATTGCCTGGATAGTTGTTCTGCTGTAACCGTTGATTTCCGCTGTTTCAAATATGTACTCCAATTCTTTCTGTTTTCCTGCTTCGCTGAGGGGTAAAGTTGTCATCCTATGGATGAAATAATGATATGCTGCCATTTTATGTTGGAATGAATGGTTTGACGTGGCTGGGATTGTTCTTCTGGTGTTTGTTGGAGGTTTAAATCAACAACATTTTTGTTGAATATAATCAACAAAAAAATGCATTGAAACAAACCTTGATTTTCTCAATTCTATAAAAGTATTTTGTTGTTTTGAAAAAGCTACTTTGACGTTTAGCGTTGATTCAACAAAAATCTTGATTTTCAAAACAACAAAACGTTTTGTTGATTCAAATATGCCTTATTTTTCTGAGTGTAGAACATCACTCACATGGAATTCACATTCTAAGTCTTATGGACCAGATTCATATGTGAAATATGTGATATTACAATGAGCATTTCTATCAGTGTAAAAGCAAATTAACTCTGTCAAAATGGCTCATCCTCAATTCTACACTAAATTGGGTAGACCTCTATGAACATTTTCGAATTTGGCCCCTGCTCTTGTAAACGTGTAAAATGTCAAACAAATTTCAAATTTGAAAACAACCGGCGTCGTAATCGAATCAACAACTTCCATTTTCAGGAAGACAGTCCACAAAATGTCGAATCCCAACTTCCCGGGAAGGCGTAAGTAATCCGGATTTCAACGGCGTTTTCCTCTCAACTTCAAAAACTCCTGTTTCCAGAGAGCCTCCTCAAAGTGAACCGCTACTCGCTGATGATGCGACCGGCGGCGACGTCCACGCCCACTTCCGCTTCTCGCGCAGCTCCCTCCGACCCGTCGCTCCCACTGCGTGGCCGCCCCTCCAAGCGCGTCAAGATGGAGTACATGTCGGCGGCGATCCGGCACCAGCACTCGTCCACCTTTATCATGAAGCTGTTCGACCGGAGCGTCAATTTGGCCCGGTTTCCGGAAGCGACGCCACTGTACCCGGTTTGTCGGGCTTGGATGCAAAATGCACCCAGGGTCGCCAGGAGTGATGAGAGGGAGCGGGAGAGTGTGCCGGAGGCGAGGGAGTTGCAGGTGGATGTTTTGGAGCGGTATAACCGGAAGGAGCTGGACCAGATTGAGAAAATGCCGGGGCCGGCGGAGAGCGAGATGGAGCTGTTTGTGCGCGAGGAACGATTTGCGGAGCGGGGAGAGGAAATGGCGATGGGGGATGAGGAGGGTTTGGAGAGGGAAGAGCTGCTGAAGGGACACAAAGAGCGCTGGTCCGGAATTAAGCGGCGTTGGGTTGGCCACCGGAGGAACTATCTGGGAAAGTATCAGCAGAGCTTTGATTTGCTGGACGCGATCATGATGAAGCAGGCTTAATGAGGATGTCCTTAAATTTTGTGTATTCTTTACATTTATAATTATTTTTGAAAAATAATCAATAAAGTTCGAACGAAGTGAAATCTATTTGATGGGGGCGATCGTTCGCCAGCGTGGTCGCTGCCGGTAGCGGCAATGCGGCCCAGCAAGAAGTTACCGGGGAAGATCTCTTTACCCTGCCAGAGTTCTTTGCTCTCGCAGGGGAGATGATGACGCGGTTTCGGACCTGCCGGAACAAGGCGGAGCAATTCCTGGCCCTTGGGGAGCTGATGATCAAGCACATCTATAAAGGATAAAAAACTGTGATCTAGTTTTAAGCTTTCTCTAATTCTATCCCCTTTCCCTTGCAATTTTAGTAAGTTTTTTTTCTTAATTTTTCTTACTCTTGGTGACACCTTTATTTACAAGCAATAATTGTTCCAAAATGGATTCTGATGTAACACACAGCTGAAAGGAACTCCAAAACTCTGTAATGAACCTCAAAAGAACTTATTGTATCTTGATTATTCACCAATAAAACCGAATTGAAAAAAAATTGAAGTGAAATCTATTTAAACAAGATTTAGCGTGTTTTTCAAACGAATGGTGGCGCCACCAATGTCAAAACGGATAATCACGGAACCATGCTTAATTTTTGTGGTAGTACTAGCCGTCTGCAGTACTAGATAAATATATCACGGACATTTTCTTTCGGACTGTTTCGATTGAAGTGAAACCAACATTGCAGCTTGTTTTTTTTTCTGTATAGAGTTTATGTATTTTTTAACTCTTACTTTTCAGTGCTCTATTTTCTTTTTTGAAATATTGTTTTTTTTTTTCAAATTTGTATGGTTTTATAATGTTTGACAAACACTGCTCGGCACGGCAAAACCACGCTCCGTTGCTGCTCCCAACTTTTCGCTGATTTTAAATTGGATTACTTCATGTTTACTTTTTGAAAAATCAACAATTTCGAAAAATTAATTCAGCAAAAGCGTGTTTTTGTTTGCCCCCTTTCGATTACAAGTGTTGTTTTCCCAGTTGCTATTTTTTGCTCGTTTGTTGAAATGTTGCTTCTTTCTTCCTGTTTGTTAGTTTGAGTAACAAAAATAATTTATTCACCCGAATGTGTTCTACCTCCGTTCGCTCCTCTCTCTCTCTCTCCCACTTCGTTCTAGTCTTTTTATTCTTTTCTATGCCACGGATTCTTAAAACCAGGTAGGTTAGTTAATCGGCATGATCCTCCTTTCTCCTTCTACTCTTTTCCCTTTAAGATAAAATAGGTTTAGTTCCTTCAGCGCAGGTGCGAGTGTTTGATGAAATGTTTTCCCCCTTACATGATTGAGCTGTGCGCGATCTGGTACTGCAGTAAGTAGGATTTTGTTGCTGATTTCGCGCCTTCATTGAGTTATAAAAATTAAAAAAAATGAGGAAATTTAATTGAAATGAAATAGATTATGCTAAGGAACTTTAAAGTGCAGAAGAAATGTCTCTTAAAAAGGACATTAGATAAGTATTTGTTTCGATCTAGTACTTCATAGGTAAAAAAAAACAAATTTACGGATGGACTGGAAAATCCAAGTAGAAAAATTATTAATAAATTAAGATGTTTACAGTTTTGAAAAGGGTAACATTATAAGTATAAAACTAGAGCAATTGCATAATTGGAAAGAAAAAAAGTTTGGATTTTATTCCAAGAGTTAATTTGGTTGTAGACTTCACTTTTCCTTCATCACACTTTCAACCAGGGTGTCAGGTTGCCATATAAATCTGGGAATACAATTTTTTTATGTGTATGCCAGAATAAAGAATTACCCACATTGAGTTCGACAGATTTTACATTTTCTGTCAATTAAGAACACCTTTTTGAATCAAATGAACGAGTTAAATAGAAGTTTAAAAAAATAGTATATTTTTGTTTCTATGAAAATGTAAATTTAACCATTTTATGGCCGAAAATCAAATAAACCATCAGAAGCATTTGAATACATTAGTTTTTCCAGTTTTTTTTTCGGTACCTGGCCAGATTTTTGCCTAATATGTCATGTGAAGTACTAGAATGTTAAAATGTTGGCTTGTTTAAACCAACCAAGGGAAAAAAATCAATTTAATTTCATATTCTAGTACTTCTTTTCACATTTTAACCATGCACGCCAGAGCTGGATAATCTTACAGCATTCTAGCTGAAATGTTCAACCGTTCTAGACGGGATTTTGGCAGAACCAGCTCGCCTAGAATATTTTGTGATTGGGGATGGTTAATTGAAGTACTAGAATGCATTTACATGAATGTTTTGTAAAGGGCTTCGATCCGAAAATTCGGCAAAGCCAATTTTTAACCAATTTTGAATCATCAAAAAACTAGTTTCTGGGGCAAACTTTGGTCGTTTTTTCAGCAGGTCTCTGGTTAGTTTGCAATACGTCGTAAAGGAGATATTAGACTCCGACAAACAAACAAAAAACTCTCACTTTTTTGACAGTTTGACTGCATTTGTTTGGAGAAAGGTCAACCTGCATACATTTTGCTTTGTTTGCGAGTTTGTCAAACCGTCAAATACGAAAAAGTGCGAGTTTGTTTGTTTGTCACAGTCTATTACCTCCTTGACAGCCGTCGCCAACTCCGACACTTGTTTGATTTTCTCTCTTAAAAAATCAAATTTTCATTATTTTTCAGACGTGCAGATTAAAAATGCAACGTTTTTTAGATATGATAATTTGTTAAGTGATCGAGAAATGATAGAAAAACGGCTTTGTTTACAACTTGTGGCTTGTTTAGGGTCTTTTGAAAACTAACTCGCCATCCTTCTTTTTATGTAAAAAAACTTAATTGCGACAAATACAAATTAAAAAAAAAAAATAACAAGATAAACGCATACAAAAATGTTAAAATGAATGAAGAAAAAAAGGTTAAGTTTTTTGTAGAACAGAATATCTCGGGTGAGTTTTCAAAAAGCCGTAAAAGCCACCTCCGACACTAATTTTCGTTTTTCTCCAAATTTGAACAATATTTCACTTTTTTGAAGTTTAAAGCACTTGAAGAACGTGTAGACGAACAATCTCAAGCATTTTTGGAAATGATTTTTCGTAAGTAATTCGATTACCGGTGCAAAAAGGGCTATGTTTACTAATTGCTTTTACGTCTTTTTGAAAACTAATCCGAGATATGCTCTAAATGACCCCAAAAACACGGAAAAAAAACAAAGATTTTCGATTTAAACAAAAATTGAGCGACAGAGCGTTAAGATAAATGAGAAAAGTTGTTACAGAAAATTTTAAGTAAACGATTGAATGAACATTTTTAACATTCTAGTACTTCTTTTCATGTTGTATTGGTCACACCTTTTGACCGACCAAATCATCATCTGATGTTCAATTGAAGTACTAGAATGGATATTTATTAAATGTTTAAGTAAGTGAGAAAATTTTGGACAGAAAAAGTGAAGTACTAGATCTCAAAAAACGTTGCGTTCAACTTTCTTCAGTGAATCGCAACCGGAATAAAATGTTCTGCGCACTATTTTACGCAGTAATTACTCGTATTTTTCACCTTTTCAATATGTTTTTAGGTAGCTTCGTTAGTACATAGATTCAGCTTGCTTTAGCCGGATTTTTTTTCTTCTGTTTCATGCTAAAAATTACCGCTACAACTCTGTTAAACCTGCTTCTCTCTTTCCCTCTGTCACTGCTGCTGCTATTGGACCGAATTTGGCTTTGTGTTTTACGTGCTCCCCTCGAATATCGCCGTGTGAACCTTAACTTTAATATCAGTTTTTACACGTGGGATCGTGCTCGGTCTGGATTATACGCGTGGGGGGGGGATTGAATGTTTAAAACTTGTGTTACGAATTTTGTTTTCCCCACTTGTCTTCTCTCTCTCGTTTCCGAAAGAAAAGAAACGTAAACGCTTTTTTGTTATATAAATTTCTTACATATATATATTTTATTTAAACTTTTCTCGCGTCCCTTCGTGACCACCACACACACCTTCACAGCTCACCGCATTGTTGCGTCCATCTTCTTCCATAAACTGGATCCTTAGCTTGTAATCGTTCCCATTATTTCATTGAATCATCCCGGGCATCGCGCGTAGGCCGTTAGGAGCCCAATTGGCGATCCGGAAGTTTTAGCCAGCGTTAAATTTACTACTTCCGAGCTTCAACACCGCTTGCGAGTGTTGGCTGATTTGTTGCGGGGTGAGTTCTGCGTGCGTGCGTGGTCCAGGTCACAAACAGCTCCGCCGCCGCGCGAGAACGAGAATTATTGTTTCCGGTTTGTTTTAAACTCTAGTTTAGTTGGGTGTGTCTTTCGCGGTTTTAGCTAGTGTGTTCCCCTCCCTTTCCAAGTGTGAAGCCCTCTTCTTTCTGCTTTCCGGTTTTTTTAAATATAATATTTATAATTATTCAATATTATTTATCATAATCATAATTATTACATGTATCTTGTTCATATTCTTCTCCTGCGCCAACGAAATGCTACGCGAGATTACGGTTCTACCTGTTGAAATAACATTCACGGTTTTCTAAACTCTTAGCTGTGTGCGCCGCGGAGGGGGAGGTCGCCGATTCCACTCGAAAAAAAACAATAACTATTAACTAAACTTGGGTGGAGAAAATCGGCGCTAGCGCGCGCGCTCTCAAAAATTCAATCTTCGTCAGTCGGAGGGAAAGCCGAAACGGGGGGAAAAATTTAACCTCACCAAGCTTCCTCGCGCTTTCGAGGAAATCATGCAATTTGGTTGAGTTAAAAAAATAAACAAACGAGGGATGAAACTAAAATCGAAAAAAAGTGAACGATCTCTCTCTGTAATCGGCTACTCAAGTAAGTACTCTCAATTGAATTAACTAGTTCAATGAGGCGCGCGCGCGCTCTCTTTCCCCCTCGCGACACACACACTTGCGCGCTGTTCTACTACTTCATCTCCCATCTCATTTGTTGGCGTTCTACTACTTCTCTCTGTGAGTAAACTTACGACGGTATTAAATTCCTAAATTCCAGCTCTTTCTCCACGCTTGTACCGTTTCGCGCTTCACACTTTGATGCTGCTCACTAATTCTCTCTCGCTCGCGCTCTCTCTCTCCCTCTCGTGTAAGTGTGTGTATAATATATTGTTTGTAGTTTTGCTTCCGCTAATTTGCAGCTCTCCTTATTCATAAAGTTCCTTCTTTCTCCTTCAAACAAACCGCGCGCACACTTTCACCGACTTCAAAAACAAAAAAGTGTGCGCAGTTTCAACCCAAATCCTTCTCCAAACTTTTTTTTTGCAATAAAAAAAAATCCCTCTTCGTTCACCTTTCGGGCGCTTCGCGCCCATCCCTGCCGTCCTGTGTGTGTGTTGTGAAAGCCATGTCCCCGTCCGCTTCTTCTTCGTCGCATCCATTCCGACTGCCAGCAATCGAAATCGTGGGAAAACCGGGAATCGAAGGGAAAAAGGACGGTTCCATTCTCCGGTTGCTTGCTTCTTCCGCCACCGCCGCCGCCAACCGACATCAACGCAGGTGGGGACACACGCCGTTTCGCGGCGTTGTCCTCGTTTAGGGGCTGCCTCTCTGTGGGTCGTTGCGTTGGTGGTGGTGCGGGCTCTTCCTCGTCCGACACTCGACACTCGTTCGAAAACGAGTCGCGACCTTTCTTTGTTTGCTTTTGCGTCCTCTCTCGGCATCCGATTCGATTCCAGGATGGGGAACAACGGCTTTCAGCGTAGTGTTTACAGTTGGTGTCCTCTCTTCTCTGCTGCTACTCCTCATTTCATTTTCTCTTTTTGGTGATTACTTCTTAACGGAACTCTGGTCAGCTTTTTAAAAGTAAAAGTACATCCTTAGTTGTCGAGTGGCATTATTTACCTAAAAAAGAAAAAAAATCATCAGCAACCCTCAAACACGCTCAAAACCACCCTCCTCAACCCACCCGCTCCAACTTCGATGGCAGCCGGTTGCTGCTGCTGCTGCTGCTGGGAGGTGGCCGCGGCCAACGCCTGTTGTTCCCGCTGCTGGGACTGCTGCTGCTGCTGCTGGTTGGTGTTGATGTTGGTGATGTTGCGATTGCCGTTGTGAGGAAGACCGTTCTGCTGTTGTTGTTGTTGGTGCTGCTGCTGCCCTTGCCCTTGCCCTTGGTGGTGGTTCTGTTGGCGGTTCTGGCCGCCGCCGTTGTTGTGGTGGCTACGTCCCCGGTAGTTGTTGCCGCCGCGGTACTGGTGGTTGTTGCCGCGGTAGTTGTTGGGGCCGCGGTTGTAGTAACCGCCGCGTCTGTTGTATCTGGGAGGAGGAAGGAAAAAAGGATGTTTAGTATGCGCGGCATAGTTGGTTTGAGAAGAAACTAGTACTTCACTACAATGTTGTTCAAATCAAGCTCAAAAGGAGTATGTAGATAACACAATAATATTTTAACAATCTAGTACACTGATTTCCAAACTTTGTTTGACCATGCCCCACACCTTGCAAGCACTGCTCTAGTACCTCATCAGATTCCAGTGCCATTTTTTTCTTGCATGCATTTAGTACTTCAGTCATAATAATAGAAAAAAAAACAAAGTACATTATTTTTGCATAATAGAACTGTAAAGTTCTACTCAGCTTAACAGTTTTACACTTGTTTGACTTTTTTTGTTCGTGAATTTACAAAATATAAATATATAAGTCGATTGCGGGCAGTGGGGCCAAGCGGTTTCTCCGCAGGATTGTTCCTGTTTTTAGCGTTCTTTTTTCCTCGTTAGCAGTGATAAAATCAGTCCTTTCTTTATCATCGTCGACCGGAAGGCACGCCGCTGATAATTTCAGTCGATCGCGAGCAGTTTGACCACGTGGTTGCTTTGCATGTTTAAACATGATTTCGGGCATCTATTTTTCCCGGCATCATCAGTCGATCGCGTGCAGCGGGTCCGCGCGGTTGATTTGCATGTTTCGTAGTGATTTTGAGTTTTTCTTTTTCTTTTTGGTACAGTACAGTGGCCCAATTTTGACAAGCAACTCGTATTGCCTGATCTCGCAAAGTAATCCATGAACTGAAAAAATGACTAAATGTATTAGGGGTTATGATATTGCTCACAATTTTCCAAAAACGTGTCCACGTGGATGATCGATGGTCCCTAGGGTGACACCCCTGCCTCGGTTATTTAGGTACAGCCATGCCCCGGTTTTGCACTGCCCCGGTTTTGATTCGAACAGCTGCCTCGGTTAAGCACGGCCCAGTGCACAGAGCATTGGGATTTTGGCTACATGGGAGACATTAGCAAAACTACGAATTGTCGAAAAAATACTCAAAATTTCTGTTTTTACAATATGGGTATCAAACAATTGGGATTCTTTCATTCATTTCGAATGTCATAACAACATATTTTGAAAACACTCAAAATTTTCACAAAACTACGCATTTTCGAAAAAAAAATACTCAAAATTTCAGTTTTTTACAATATGGGTATAAAACGATCAGGATTTGTTCATACATTTCGAATGTAATAACAACATTTTTTTGAAAATTCTCAAAATTTTCACAAAACTACGAATTTTCGAAAAATATACTCAAAATTTCTGTTCTTACAATATAGGTATCAAACAATCGGGATTCTTTCATACATTTCGAATGTAATAACAACGTATTTTGAAAGCACTCAAAATTTTCACAAAACTACGTATTTTCGAAAAAAAAAATACTCAAAATTTCAGTTTTCTACAATATGGGTATCAAACGATCAGGATTTTTCATACATTTCGAATTTGATAACGACATTTTTTCGAAAATAGTCAAAATTTTCATAAAAAATACGAATTTTCCAAAAATTACTCAAAATTTCTGTTTTTACAATATGGGTATCAAACAATTGGGGTTTTTTCATACATTTCGAATGTAATAAAAACTTTTTTTTGGAAATACTCTTCTTTTTACAAAAATATGTATTTTCGAAAAAATGCTCAAAATTTAAGTTTTTACAGTGTGGGTATTATCCTTTTCACTCAGATCTTTTCAAACATGCACGAAGCAAAATGATCATCGTTCGGTCAAAACGTTCATCGTTCGATCAAAACGTTCATCGTTTGTGCAACGAATTGAGAGAAAAATTACCATTTCCGGTCTCTTTTCGCTCAATTCTCTCCCAGTTATCATCGAATTCCTTCATTTTCTTGACATTCGCGTCCTACTTCCTACTCCCTGATTGCTGTTTGTGTCATTTTACATGCATTCGAGTTCATCGCTCATCAATTCGAGTTCATTGTAAGTGCTCGTTTGAAAACCTACCAATGAAATCGAGAATATCAACCGATCGGAAATTTTTCATGCATTTCGAATGTTATAACAATTTTTTTTTTGAAAATACTCAAAATTTTTACAAAACTACCTACAAATGTATGAAAAAATCACGATCGTTTGATACCCATAATGTTAAAACTGAAATTCTGAGTTTTTTTTTCAAAAATACGTAGTTTTGTGAAAATTTTGAGTGTTTTCAAAAAATGTTATTACATTCGAAATGTATAAAAAATGCTAATCGTTTAATACCCATATTGTAAAAACTGAAATTTTGGGTATTTTTTTCCAAAATTCGTAGTTTTGTGAAAATTTTGAGTATTTTAAAAAAATGTTATTATGAGTATATTGTAAAAACTAAAGCTTTGACTATTTTTTCGAAAATACGTATTTTTGTGAAAATTTTGAGTGTTTTCAAAAAATGGTTTTATTACATTCGAAATGTATGAAAAAATCCCGATCGTTTGATACCCATATTGTTAAAACGGAAATTTTGGGTATTTTTTTCGAAAATACTTAGTTTTGTTAAAATTTTTAGTATTTAAAAAAATGTTGTTATTAAATTTTGTGAATGTTTTCATGAAATTCATCCCGATTCCAAAACACTATATTTTTTTATGTTTGCATGATTTTTCATACGATTATAGCCAATGTCTCCCATATAGCCAGAATCCCATAAGCTCTGTGCCTCGGTTGTGCACGCCTCGATTCTGCATCCTCCATATGTGGTGCTAAACCGAGGCATGTCTGTAAAAATAAGTAACTGTACCAATTTTGAACCATAGGGTCCTCAATCCCTATCTAAACTTTTATGTACAACGGTAAAACACGAAAAAAAACCATTTCTGATCACTTTTTTTTCATTTTAATGCCAAAAAATCAATTGACAAGACAACATTTTTTCGATTGAGCAACTATGGTCCCCTTGGAATGAACTGGCATTGTCAAGTAGGATCTTTTCTGTCAAGAAGGGCCGCGAAGTTATTTTTTGATTGATTTAAAAATCCATATTAAATCCTTTGCGGTCGTACAAAGGGTCATTATGCTCAGAAGCTCTATCGTTGTGAACAATAATAATATCACAAAGTTTAGCTTAAGTTTAGGAGCCAAGGGTGACGTTAACTGTGTCAGATTATTGTCAGGTTTGTAAAAATGTATGCTAAACAACCTTGTCGAAGATCGCAAAACGATCCAAGTTAACTCAGTCGAGTTATTAGCCATGCAAAGAAGACGTTTTGGTATGAAAAGTTTTTTTTTCACCAATTTCTATAGGTCTAAATTGAAACAGGGGGTATCTCTGATGACGATTTTTTTATTGTAACCCTATTGGTCGAATAGAAGCACTCAAACTTTTGAATCTGAGAGAAACCTAAAATATTGAAAATATTTAAAAAAAAAAATAAACTAAAAAATACATTTTATGGTAAATTAAAAAAAATACAAACTCGATGTTTCTTTTCCTCGTTTTTAATAGGAAAAGAAAAAAAAGTCAAAATTAACAAAATTTTTATGTGTTTTTATTTTTAGAAAGGCTGGGTGCTACAATCTTTCAAAACATCAATTTCCCACGAAAACAGCACGATTTGAAAAAAAAGTTCTCCTACCGGGTTCAAAATTTTGCTGGGGTTACTTGGCCGAAATAATTAGAACCGCATTTTTTTTTGACGTAGACTTACGTCTTTGTCGAAGGTACTGGGGTGTCATTCCAAAAAACCCGGGCCGAAGGCCCTGGAATATTGCGTCATCCGTCAATCGCTTATATCTTCCTTCCCTCAAATCGAATCGGCACGATTTTGGTTCCATTCGATTCGAAAATTATTCAGCAATTTGCTATAAAACTTTCATTGTTGGCAAAATAGTTTTACTATTGAAACAATTGAATGTTTTAAAATGTTTTCAAAAAGCAGAGATTTTGCAAGCAAAATGAGCGCTTCCCACTCACGGACGGGAATGTCAAGTACCTATTTTGAGGGGAAAATCATCCGAGCAACGCGACCGAGTGTCGGTCGCGAAAAAGGAGGGGAAGTAGCAGACCGGAATCATATATAAGAACGCGCGCTCAGCCCATTCTATCATTCACGTCTCAGACGTCGGACCGGCAGCAGCAGCAGGAAAGCTCAGCCCAGAGCAGCAGCAGCAGGAGAGAGACCAGAGCAGCAGGAGAGAGAGGGACCAGAACTGCAAAAGAAGTGCGCATCGCCTTCTCGTCGTCACCGTCAGCCAGTTGCCTCTCGATGGCCGGACCGTTTGGATCGTCCCACCCGGGACGAGGCAGCAACAAGATGGGGCGCGCGCTTGCTCCTTCTCGCCGAAAAGTTGCCTCTCGTGGGTCAAGCCGTGGTTGTGAAACTTCCATATTCTAGTTGTTAAACTTTCCAACTCTTCGGAGTTCCCTCACTTCCCATCCCTCGTCCCACCCGGGGCGAGGCAGCGCAATGAATAATTACAGTTTAAATTTCAGGAACAAATTTTGGTTTTCGGGGGCGACGGTCTGCACAGCTTTCTGAGGCTGCTCTCGCCCCCAACTCCTAAAAACCCGGGCCGAAGGCCCTGGAATACTGCGTCATCCGTCAAACGCTTATATCTTCCTTCCCTCTAATTGAATTGACACGATTTACTTCTGGGGTGACGGATTGCACAGCTTTCTGAGGCTGCCCTCCCCCTCATTCTGCTACCAAACATTCACTCGGTTCGCGAAAAAATCGTTTTTCGTTCTTCTCTTTCCTTCCTCCATTCGATGTTGTCTAGTCAAAGATTTATCAACACATTCAAAGTATGTTTACATGGTAGCTGCGGTTTTGTTCGCATTAGATTTGCCATCTCTTTCTAGTAAAAGTCAATTCGAATCGTATATAAATTCTGTTTCAACAACCGGTATACCGTATACGTACACGGTCCGACTGAATTTACCGATCGCATTCACGATCTTATTCCGTTTATGTATTTCAAGTGTCTAGCTAATTCATCAAAATTAAGAAATGATTCACACATCGAAACTTTACGTAGTCTACGCCATTCCGGTTATGTCTGTGACATAACTACTTTGACTTTTGTTTGACCATTAGGGTGAGCTACACCGTGTTAGGGTGGTCCGAAAAAGTGCAATTTTGTCGATTTTTGCACCCTTTTTTCGAATCATGCTGTTTTCGTGGGAAATTGCTGAAAATTAACAAATGTAAAAATATCTAGCTCATGCAAGAACATTTTTTGGATCCTCTAAAAAAACAATGAAAACATTGTCAATGTTAACAATTGTCAACTCAAAATTCAGTTTAATAAAAAAAATCATGCTTTACCTGTACCTCTCATTTTATGCAAAATTATTATAGAGACAAATTATTCAAACTTATTTTTAAGTCAATGGGTATCATTTATTTTAAATAATAATAAGTGCGATGACTTCATTTATTTAGTTAGACGCATTGATTCTTTTGAACATGTAATCTAGAAGAGTTATTTGCAATTTTCTCTTAAACAAGCTTAATTTTCAATATGAACAATTAAAAAAAATCAGCATTTTTATATTGACCGGAAACCAATCGGCTTTGTTTGCAAAAAAAATCTTTTTTGAATATTGTACTGTATGTATATATTGTATTTTTGGGTATTCAAAAATACCCAAAAAGCAGAAAATAAAAATTTGGTCAAACAAAGAAAACTGAGTTCTGTGCGAGCAACTTACTCTTTTTTTTAACCAAATTTTCTTTTTTTTTTGCTTTTTTCTTGCAAAGAACTCAGTTTTCTTTTTTTTATCATTTTATTTTTTTTTTGCTTTTTGGGTATTTTTTAATACGTGGTTGATTTTTTTGCGTTTGTCGTGTTTTCAGCGTTTTTCTTTTTAATGTGATCAGTCCATTGCGGGCAGCGGGGCCACGCAGTTTCTCTGCAGGATTTGTCGTGTTTTTGAGGTTTTTGTTTTGTTTTTCTTTTTCCGAGTGATTACGGTGAGGCACGGTTGATGGCTGACATGAGTCGATCGCGATCAGCGTTTCGCGCGTCTGATTAGCAAGTTTCGTAAAGATTTTGAAGTACTTGTTTCTTGTTCTCTTTATAAAGTTTTCTTATAGAAATTACTCAAATTTTCTGAGACAAGCATATCGTAATGCTTGATTAAGTCCACCCTACATCATCGCTGGTTTGGTTCGACTGTTGATGCCATCAAAACAAGCAAAAAATCTCGAATTTCTTCCAAATCAGACCATCTCTTTTTTAAACACTCTAAAGCTCCGATTTTTTTTTTTTTTTTTTTTGAAAAAAAACTCCAGTTTTGACCCCAACACCGTGTTGCTGTGAAAATTTCACATAGGTTTTCCAATTGAGCGGCCAGGCCAACTGCGCAAAGTTCACCGCAAAGATGATTCGTTGAGCTGAGTAAAATTTGAGCACGGATTGTTCAAACAACACCACAGTTCTCACTCTACAGGCAAATAAGAAGCGTGACGCTTGAAGTACCGTAAACTGGGGTGGCTTTGATAGTCCGGGTGACATTGATAGAATTTTGATTTGGTCATTAACTTTGATACATCCAATAAAACAGTCTCATGTTTGCATATATGTTCGATAATAAGCTATCCCTTAATGCTAACATACTCAAAATTCTCAAAAATGTTTAGATATTAATTTGACGGGCATTTGAAAAACCTATCAAAGTCACCCCGGGCTATCAAAGTCACCCCAGTTTACGGTACTAGTTTCACCCAACCAACCCCCCTTAACCTCTTCCTAATTTGTTTACTCACCCTCCGCGCCTGGTCGACCCAACGCCGAACGTCTCGGTGTTGAGCTTGCGCTCCTGCCGCCAATCCGTACGCTGCTGCTTGCCCTTGGCCCGCTCCATCGCCTCGCACGAGATGTTGTCGAAGAACGACTTGGTCTTGTCGTAGCACTGCACGTCGTCCTCCTCGGGCTCGTGATCTCCGGCACCGGTCTCATTGCCCGAATCGTCCTTCTTGGTGTCAACGCTGACTTCGTTGTTAATCAGCTGATCATTTTTTTTATTTTTTTTTGGGGTAGACAGATTAGTTGCTGAGCGAGCTAGGATTTTTATCTCTTTATTTTGTCACATAGCGATAGAAATTGAAACAAAACGATTGAATCGACTAAGCAAAATTTTTTGAATTTTGAATTTTCGAGAGAGCCTAATACGGGTGTGTGTTTGCTTACTCGCTCAACCAGTTTCCGGTTAGTGAATCAAAAAGCAACATTACCAACGAGCAGAGTATTATACTTATAAAAAAAACAAGCTAAACGAAAACTAAGGCTAACGAATAGAAAAGAAGGCTCACACAGAGTGACACGATTATGATTCTTTTTGAAGTCCGCGTGGGGAAAAACTATAAAATCTCGTTATTTGTTCAATTCTATGACCAATGTGGTTGGGTGGGTGGATCGCAAATAATAAGTTAAGAAAACAAAAAATAATACCTGCTCAGGCTTCACTTCTTCGCCCACCTTGAGTTTGGACAGCTGGGACCGCAGCTCCTCGAACTTGTTGTTGGCCTGCTCAAAGTCGTAATCGTTCTCGAACTTGAGCAGATTCTTGGTGCGGTTGGCGCCCTGTTTCGGGTGATGGTTATTGTTGTTATGGTTATTATTATTATTATTGTTGTTAGACTTTCGGTTGGAGACTGTGTTATTATTATTGTTGTTGTTGGACTGTTTCTGTTTGCTGTCACTAGACGTGGCGGCCGTTCCACTCGACGATTGGTTATTGGTGCCCTTTTGATTGGATTTTTTTTTTGTTAGATTTTCGAACCCGGCGTAAGAAAGTAGATCAAGGGAAGAGACAGGAGAGAGGATATTTGGTTCAAATCCATGGTAAAAAGGTGCAAGCAAGAGATACAGAGAAAAAGACAGAGAGAAATTTTCGTTTAAGTTTGATATCAAATGACTCTCTACTAAACGTGGGTGTTTACTTCAAAGATGGAACTTAAAAGAATGAGTTGAAGCAAATGCAATTTAGGGCCTAAGTTCGAGAAATAAAATCTAATCAAAAGGCAATGCAATCTTTATTTTTAAAGCTTTTTGTAGCGCCAATCGTCTAAACAAAACAAAAATAAAAAGAACGCCACTCTGTATGCATTTGTTCGACATTTGATTTAATTGCCTAGTTAAAAACCAGAACCCCGTTTAACCCTTTGAATGCTGACTTAGCGCGCCCTTCATGATCGTCATTACGTAGGTACCGTCAGTAAACGAACACGAAGTTAAAACAAACGAATTCCGAGCTCTACACTCAAGCAGCCGCGCGATGCGAAGAAACATGATTTTTCATTTTCTTTTTTTTTTTTTCTCTCATTCTTGTTTGTACGCTACTGCGTGGTGACAGCAATCATTTGATTCGAACGAGAATGATTTTTTTTTGCACTACGTAATAAAAGAACGCTCCCTAAAGTTCGTAAATAATAAAACATATTTAACAATTCGGAAATTCAAAAATACCTATTCGTTATTTTGAAAATTAAACAATTCTAAAATTCAAAAACATAAAAATGTAAAATTCAGAAAACAAAAATAAAAAAAAATAAAAATTGAAATTACAAGCCTAGGTTTAAACATTTGGATGAAAAAAGGGTTTTAAAATGCTTTTTACAGGCGTACAGTTGCTTTCCAATCATTAGTTTTGAAAATATCGAGGTATCGACGGATTTTTTTCCCTAATAAAAATTTTTTTGTGGGACTGTACATAGGTATTTCTAGAAAATTTAAAATGTTTTCAAAGGAGTTCAAACATGCTAAATATAATTATAAACGCGGAAAAATGCATTTTAACTGGTTTTCAGTTGGTTAAACTTTAATTTTCATTAAAATTTTGAAGTTTTTCGAAAAAATATGTTTTTTGCCCCCTAATTTTTCAGGCCAATTTTGAAAGGGGGGGGGGGGGGGTGGCGACATAAACTTTGAAAAATATTTGCAACGGCTAATCAACTATTAGAAAAAAATCAAAAATCTAAAGAAATTTCAAAAATATCAAAAATTTAAAAAAAAATGCAAAAATCTTATGAAAATTCACACCTTAATTAAACTTCCGAATATTTAATATTCAAAAGTTCGATATTGCACATTTTAAATTTAAAAAAAATGCAAAATTTAAAGAAAATGTAAACCTTATTTCAACCTCCGAATTTTTAATATTGAAAAGTACGATATTGCACAATTTAAAATTTAAAAAAAATCAACAATTTAAAAAATGCAAAAATCTAAAAAAATTTACACTCTATTTCAACCTCCGAATTTTAAATAGTGAAAAGTTCGATATTGCGCAATGTAAAATTTAAAAATCAACAATTCAAAAAAAAGCTAAAATCTAAAGAAAATTTACACTTTATTTTAACCACAGCAGCAGCAATAAACTAAAAAAATAGAAATTTGAATAAATGGAAATCCGAAAATTTTTATATTGAAAAAAATGAAAATTATAATTTAAAAGCTCAAAAATTCAAAAAAAAAAAACATTGTAGGCTCAAAAACATGTTATTTATAATTAAGTGAAAAAAATACTTTCTAAAATTTATAATTCTATAATTTTGAAATTTAAAATTTATGAAATCTGTAGTAACTTTTTAAAGGGGAACTCAAATTAAGAAATAAATTTACAAAAGAAATAGTGAATTATTCTTGCCCGCCAAACTGAATCCAATGAAAGCAGGTATCATTCCCAAGTGGCAGTTTTTTGCAAATTGTCGCTGGAATACAAAATTTCGTCAAATTCAGTTTTTAAGGTACTAACCACAGCAGGTACTAGACCCAAAGTAGGGGCAAACCGTATTGAACGACTTGGAAATAAAAAAAAATTAGAAATTTCAAAAATCAACTACAGTACTTGTCCGGCAACTGGGCTGAGAACGTAGCCCAGTCACCAAATGTTGCTCGTTAACTAGGCTGAGCAAAAAATAACGAGGGGACCACCGATGCAAAATATTTTCCAGATGAAATATAAAAATAAAAGTTACTCAAATTTATTTACAATGCTTACTTTTCATATTTCTTTAATTGTAACTTGAAATTAAACAAAAGTTTGAAAAAAGTTTTTTATTTATTGAATATGATTATTGCATCAATTAACCCCTGGGTCATTTTGGTTTGTTTTGGTTTTTTTGACGTTTGTCTGCTTTTTAACGGGGCTATGGTCCAGTTATCGAGCGCCCAGTTAAAAAGCAGCCCAGTTAAACAACGCCCAGTTACCGAACAACTACTGTATTCGAAAATTTAAAAACAAAAAAAAATAAAAATAAAAAAATCTGATGTGAAAACTTACGGAATAAAAAAATAGAATACAAATTATTATCTCTGCCATTTTAGCTATTAAATTTCTGAATCCTTTGAAAATACTAATAAATTTTTTTTTCCGTGCTTCGATTTGAATTTTTTCAGAGGACTTCGTATAATGGAGTCTGGACCAATGCTTGATGAAGGATCTGTCACTGAATGGGACTGCTCGATATTTGAAAGAACTTTCCATCAGCAATCATTGCCGAAAACGAAACATGATCGCCGACACACAGCGCCTATCATGATCGTCACGAACGAAAAATGAGCACCACTCAAGCAGCCGCTGAACGAGACAACGTGCTCTTTCTCTCGTTTTTTTTTGTCTCTCTCTCTCTCTCTACCTTGTGTTTGCTGCGTGGTGACAGAAGTCATTTGAATGCGATCATGGGAGAGACGAACGGAATCTCAATAGAATGTCAAACGACCGTTCTCTGAGCGAATGTAATTCTAGAGGGAGGTCTATTCTGTGCCGAGTGCCTGTTCAAAATATCCCGACTGACATTCTATTACTTCATCCGACTAATGCTTCCGTACCCAGTGAAGTACTAGATTGGACTCAAGCATGTAAAAACAAGCTTTAGCCTAGAATTCCACCGTCACTTTTGAACAAATGCACACAGAACGCTTCCGCTAGTGAAAAGACAGCTCAAAATCAGTGCTGATTCTGTCTAAAGCAAGAAACTGTGCAGGACTCACCTGTGCCGGACCGCGAGGTCCACGCGGACGTCCGCGCATGTTGTTATTGCTGTTCTGGCTGTTGTTCTGGTTGTTGTTCTGGCCACGGTTCTGGTTGTTCCAGCCGCCACGGTTCTGGTTCTGGCCACCCTGACCACCTTGGCCGCCTCCTTGGCTTCCCTGCCGCTGCTGCTGCATGTTGTTCTACGTACAAAATAACATGAGTCAAGGAAATCAACCCAAACTTCAAAGTCATACGGCACTCTCACCTTGTTAAAGTTCTCCTTCATCTGGCCGCCGTCGTTCTTGCCCGAGTCGCGCCGCTCGCGCTGCTGCCCCTGGCTCCGCTGGCTGTTGTTCCGGTTGCGCTGGTGGCCGCCTCGCTGCTCCAGGTTGGCGCCGTCTCCGCCGCTGCGGTTTCCGTCACGGTTCTGCTGCTGGCCCTGGTTCGTCTGGACGGCCATGTCCACGGTGGGGCTCTTGCGCGACAGCAAGTTGCTCGGCGTGGTGGACCGGGATCCTCCGGCGTTGCCGCCACCAGCTCCAGCTCCGATCAAATCTGGGTTTTGGAGGGGGAGAGAATTTTGTTAGGGGTATTGTAAGGTTTGATGTTGTTGAAGAGAGGGCGGTATAAAAAATCAAACTCAAATACAGAAGACGTTGTGAGTAGCAAGCAGGCAGCAAAGCTAATATACAGAGATGAATAATATGTTTGGTTGGGAAGAAAAAGAACAATCGGGAACAACATCTGTGGGGGTGTACCCCATTTGGCATAACGGGTTTTCAAGAAGGACGTTTGGCATAATGGACGTTGGGCATAATTATTACCAGATTTTATTTTTGTTTTATTTTATAAGTACTTCTCATTTTCACGAATGAAAATGTATTGTTTATTTGCCTTTTTTAGACAACTTTCAGAGATTACTATTATTTTTTTCGAAAAATTAGATATCTCTTTATTTTTTCCCCAATTGTTTTCTTTTTGAATATTTCACAATAAATCTTTTGAATGAAATTTTGATATTTTTATTGAAAATTTAGTTTAAAGAAGGAAATATCTCTTGTTAGCTTTACATTTTCCCCTTTCAATATAATAAGTAATAATATTTTTTGAATAAAATTTTCCTTTTTATATGAAATTCAACTTAATGATGAAAAAACCTCTTCAAATTTTGGACAATTGAGCTGTTATAATGCAATTTTCCCTTCTTTTGATCATAATTTAACTTGAAGAAGGAAAAATCTCTAAATAAATCCACATTTTCCCTTCTTTTTTTCGAATTCAATCTAAAGAACACCCAGAACTGGGCAGCACTCGTCCGACATGAGAGTAGCGGTAAGATTTACAGATACAGAGAACACAGTTGACCGAGAGAATTATGCCCTCGAGTCCATTTTAAGAAAAAGTTCATTCTTCAAAACAAAAAGTGTTGTCTACGGGAATTGAACCACGGACCTTTAATAGAATAACTCAATAACTAAACTGCCTTGGTTACAACAGCTTGGTGACACAAGAGTAGTCAGATGTCGATGTATGACCCATGTTGAAGATTTACTGTTTTAATTAATTAATGAAATTAATTGTTTTGCAGATTTCGATTTTACTTTTCACTAAATATTTTGCTATTTAGTTTTTTTTATGAAATTTTACCATATTATTTTTTGCAATAAAGTTGTGTATGCAATTTTCCCTTCTTGTATTTATTTAAAACTAATCTTAAAGAAGAGAAAATTGTTTAAAAAATTAATTGCTAATTAAATTGATTTTTTGAATAGAGGTTGTTGAAAAACATAAAAATAATGCGATTGTCAAACATTTTAAGAGTGGCAAAATGTGAATCTTTAAAGAGACTTTTCCTTCTATAAGTTTAATTTTATATAAAAGAAGGGAAAATTTCATAAACAAAGGCAATTGTCAAGTATTCAAAACGTATTTTTTTTTAGATTTTCGCTTCTAAAAGTTGAATTTAAAATAAAAGAAGGGAAAATTTCATAACAACTCATTTGCCAAATATTTGAAGAAAGAAAAATGAACATCCCTTATTAAGGTTTAATATTAAAGAAGGGAAAATTGCATAAAAATCAATAATTGCAAAATATTGAAAAAGAGATTTTACCTTCCTTTAGTTTTAAAATTAAAGAAGAGAAAATTGCTTTTAAAATATTAATTGGATTTCTTTAAAGAAGAGCAAATGTACATACATTCTTCAGGTTGAATTCAAAAAAGGAGGGAAAAGGGATCTTCAGGTTGAATTCAAAAAAGGAGGAAAAGGGAAAATAGTGTAAAATCTTTATTGCATAATATTTAAAGACTGGCAAAACTTACATCTCTTTGTTAGTTGAATTTAAAATAAAAGAAAGAAAAATTTAATACAAAAAATTAGCTGCAAAGTATTTCAAAAGAAGAAAAATCTTAATTTTATATAGACAGTTTCTAAAAAAGAATTTTGAATAATTTTATGAAAAAATGCATTATAAAGCTTTTGAAGTAAAACTATCTGTTTAGAAAATATGAAAAAAGCTATAAGTTATTATTCTTTACAAAAAAATTATACTAATTTAACAAAACAAAAAAAGCTAGCAATAATTATGCCAAACGTCCATTATGCCAAATGTCCATTATGCCAAACGTCCTTGATGGGTTTTGAACGAGTTATGCCAAACGTCCATTAGGCCAAATGTCCTTCTTGAAAACCCGTTATGCCAAATGTCCATTATGCCAAATGGGGTACACCCATCTGTGGGAAGATGGCTGCAAAAGGGACATGAATTGCGTTCCTGACGAAACTTTCCTTGACTGCCTGTGCCTTTTCGCTCAATGTGCTCTCAACTTTTGCATGCAATTCGATGGTTTTTTGTTGTAGTCTACTTACAAATGATCTAGCTGATGTTAGTCGATGGTACTAGCTACTGTGTGCTAATTAGCTTAATAGCATTACTGAAATTATTTCCTTTTTTTACAGTTCGTCAGTTTAGTCTTTTTTGTCGCATATTTAACAACCTAAACTAACTATTTATCTTGTTCATGAAAATAACTGATCAAAACATGAAACACTAGCAATATTTATAAAAAAAGATGAAGAAACAATAAATCTTTGTACATGTAAGTAGGAAATAGAGTAATAAAGTTCACACGCTAAGCTACCTTTTTGCCGGCAAAGAAACCAAGCCAAACAAGTATGAATGCCAAGAAGCGTTATATTTCAAATGATTCCAGGCAAACGAATAAGCTCTCTCTTATTTTTAAGTAGGTCATTTAGCATAATATGAAATCCACCACAATCATATGCCAAATGACACTAGCCAGATTCTACTGAGAGTAAATGAATCCAAAAAAATGTATGACCATGATAAATAAATAGAAAAATAAATAGAGAGAGAGAGAACAGTAAAACAAGCCTAGCAAAAAAAACAACACACACGACGATGTGTGAAAACAGCCCAAATAAAATAAAAAGCAGCCGCATCACACATCCCGTGGGGCCTCCCACCTTGATCGCGGTGCTCGGCGACGACGGCGCCATCGATGTTATTAACCTCAGGGGAAGATCCAATCCGACCGGCACCACCGGTGGTGGTGCCAGCAGCCGTCCCAGAAGACGACTGCTGATCGGAGGAGGAGGTGCCTACTAAAAAGTTCCCTAGCTCGTTGTTGCCACCAGACGATTGCTGAGATTGCTGGTTGGCCTGTTGCTGCTGCTGCTGCTGCTGCATTTGATTGACCGCCTGGGGACCACCACCACCACCCGAGGGGGGAAACGGACTCTTGGAAACCAATTCGTTCGCGGACGATAGCATACCTCCGAGATTGTTGATGCCGCCGAACGAGCTGTACGGGGCGCCCATCGGGGTGTGGCCGGGCGGGGGACCACCCATCGGCGGACCACCGGGACCTCCGATCGGGGGCATCATGAAGCCGCCCGGTTGCGGCTGGAAGCCGGCCTGGCCGAGCTTGTTCTGCAGCGGCGGGGGCAGCTGCTGCTGCGGCGGCAGATGCATCTGCATGATGGCCGGATCGTTCGGCACCGGGTTGTTGTTGATGACGCGGATGTCCTTGATGTCGGACCCGCGGAACAGGATGTAGTCGTAGCATTGGTTCTGGGGCGCGATCGGGAACTGCGTCTCGCGGTCCTCCGTGCCGTACGATTTCACTGGGAAAAGAGGGATAGAATAAATAGTGGATTAGATATTGTGTTCACATTACTATTTGTATATGATTGCGCCTCAATGCAGGCACAAAAAAACAAAACACCCTTTGAACTGGATTTTCTCAGTGAAAATATTCCTTCCCCGCTTAAATGTTGTTCACCCTCAAACACAAAAAAAATGCAAGTTTGTTTGTTTGCCATAGTCTAATAGCTCCTTCCTAATCTAATATAATCAGACCCTAGCGCAGCCAATCTTTCGAAGGGATCCTGGAGAGTGCCTTAGGTTAGATGACGCCTAGCACTCTTCTTGTCATTTATTAACATTTGTAGTGCGCCATTAGGTTTTACGCCGACTCGATTTGGAGGTTAGAAGGAGTGCACTGTTTACATGGACTTAGCACAGTTCGATGCGGTCGTCGATTTTGTTCGGGGAAATTCGTCGACAATCGACGAAGACCATGTAAACAGTGCACACGAGCTGTCAAATGACGTCACGGTGTAAAACCTAATTGCATTGAAAGCGTTAAAGCGGCCAGGCCTACTGCGTAAAGCCGTATCGCAGAGATAACTCGTAATTGAGTTGAGTTTGAGCACTGAGTGTTCGAACAACAACACAATTCTGAATCGACAGGGGAGGAAGAAGCGTGGGGACACGCCACTATACGCTCCGAGATTTTGGTTGTATTCGTTGGGAGCACTATGCTAAGAAGGTTTGGTACTTCGGGACCCTCTGGGATGGGACATTGTATTTCCACAAATGCCCTGGACTAGAAGTGGGCATAAAAAGAGCGAGCCGCTCAAAGAGCCGGTTCACTAAAAAGAGCGAACGAAGCATGGCTCACAAAAAAGAACCGCGGTTCTTTTTTAAACTCCGGTTTTTTGAAAGAACCGTTCCAAGATAGAATGATTTGTAACTTGTTATAAATATAATTTATCGAACTTCGAACAAATTTTCAGTTTGCTACTTTTCTTTGAAATTCCAAAAGTAAATGATTTTCTAAACAAAATGAAAAAGCTTTTCTTTATTTAACTGATCGTACATTAAAGTATTATCCGAATACAAATATGAGCATTTAAAATTGCATAGCTTGTAAAATATTACCAAAAATTTACTAAATAGCTGAGAGATTATGGAAAAAAAATCTCTTGCCTGGTTTAACTTCAGTGTTTATAGACTTAATCGATTAAATCAGAATTTAGAAAAGAGTTCATAAAATCACACAGTTCTTAAACATAACCTTTTTATCAAAATTTTTAAAAGAGCGAAAGAGCCGTACAAAAGAGCGGCTCTTTTTAGTGAGCGAACGAAAATAAGCGGCTCCTAAAAAAGAGCGGTTTTGCCCACCTCTACCCTAGACACTATTTGCCGTGGTTATAGCGCCACAACTCGCTCTCTGTAACAGTATTCCTAATTCCAGTCCAAGTTCACCAAGTCGACATGGCCTAGTGGTTAGCATTTTTGCTTACCAATCCAAAGGACGGAGGATCGAACTCCGCCTCGAGCGACTTTGATTTTTCGTTCAAATTCATCATTTCAAATTTATGTGTTCTTAACTTTCTCGTTGGGAGCAGATGGGAATCGAACCCAGAACAATCCGCTTACAAAGAGAACACCGTAACCAGTCAGCCACGGCCGCTCCTAATAGTCTAATACAGGGGTATGGCCCGCGGGCCAAACATGGCCCGCGAGGTGATATTTTGTGGCCCGCGGACCCATTTTGAATGGTCATGTAAAATGGCCCGTCGACCACTTGTAAAGTGAGTTTATACTTTTCCAAAATGTAGGTTTATTTTTAACTTTTATATGGTAATCTTTTTATTTTTTGTTAATAAAAAAAACTTATGATTTATCAATATTTTGATCCCCACATCCCCACAGGATACAAATAATTTGTTCAAAAAAAAATTATAATTCGTTTTCGTTTTCGTTTTACGGAGCAAGGTGGGGGACGCGGCCTCAAGTCAGTCCAAGTCCGGTTTCTTGTGGAAAATAGGGTAGTGGCCGAACTAGTATTGCATACCAAATGAACACCACCGGAAGATATAGAGGATCAGGAGGGGGAAGGTGAAAGAAAATTAGTGTACACTGAGGAAAAAGAATGTAAGATTTTCATAAGTACACATCTTATGTGCTGCCTGATTTGAGTATCCACTAGCCTCTCGCGATTTTCATAGACAATCTTATGACCATCACTATAAATTCATATGATTATAACTAAACTTTACTTATGTATTTGGTCCACTGTTGATAGACTATGGACTTCATAAGAAATTCTTATGGAATTCATCTGTAATTTGTCAATGGTTTTCGCGTAAGATGCTAGTGTGAAATTTTTTGACATTTCAAGATGGCGAAAGGACGGATCGTGCAGACAATTTAAAACCCTCGCGACTTAAAATCGCCCCGTAATCCGTTCCGGTAACAACTACACAATGCTGCTGCCGCCGCTATGAGTTTCTGATCGGACGAATCAATTTTCTTGTTTACCGCGACCTCCAAGACTCAGGTAAGTTCTGTGGCGGGTGTTTGGTTCGAAGTTGAATATTTTATTTGGGTATTTTCAGGTAACATTAAAAACCGTTGGTTCCGACGGCGGCCCTCCTCAGCATCCTCCGGAAGGATCCGGAGAATAGCATCGATGAGGACAGTTCCGTGCAGCGACTGGTCGAAGGTCGGAGAAAACATCTCTTCGAAGCAAAAAAGGAAATGAAGTTTTGGGTATAATACGATAATTTAAAAATATATACGTTTAAATTGAAATTAATTTTTATTTTCATTCAATAAAAAATAAGGAAAAATGGTTATGAAAAACGATGTTTGTTAATATGATCTCCATGAGCATTGCCATATATTCTGTACACAATTCCATCTATGAATGTCATAAGATAACTCAATGGAAATCTTAATTGACGGCTTTGTAAAATTTCCCCTCCCAGCCATAAGAAAATCTTATGACATCCGAATAAAATCCTGATGTCGAAAGGTCATAAGACGTTCTTATGGATTTTGCCAGTACTTTTTTCTGAGTGTAGGTGTGAGTAGTAAGAACTTGAATGACTTAAGCAGTTACGTTAATCTAAGTTTAACACTGAATAAAGGAAATCTGAAATTATGATTCAAAGTAAAAAGGCCCGGAAGAAATTGAATTATTAGTTAATTAAATAAGAAAATGTAAATAATCGGAGATTTATACAAAGGACACCTAGGATGTATTTCAAATTTAAAGGAAATTAAAAAAAAAAATGGAAACCGAAAGATGAAAACTAACTTGTCTATGGAATATAAATCTTGATGCATTTTTTTCTGGGCCCCGTCCTGTCGCGTCTGTCAGTAGTCTTATCGTATGTACATTACAACTAGAAGCAGATGTGCAAATGAAATAGTACACTTCGACCAGTTTAACCATTGATTAAAGTCCAATCTATTATTTACGGAAAACAAACATTTATCAACAACCTAAACTAAACTTTCTGAAAGAAACTTGAATCTCAAACTCCCAAATGCCAAACATTCCTTTACCTTGTTTTTAACCCAATGAACATAACTGAACAGTTCATACTTTACAAGTTGAACACTCGTTGTTAAGACGACTATTTCCGTAGTAACAGTTCAATAGGGCGAATCTGCATTTGTAAACAAGCAGTCTATCCCCCTCTTACTTGACGTGAACTGTCACTTGAGCGAAAGGGATAGACTGTCTGTCCACAAATGCAGACGCGCTCCATTGAACTGTTATTACGGATTTCGTGCCTTCCATTTCATTAGGGCACAGAAGCTCTGCAAACAAGAGTGTATCCCTATCATACATTATGTAAACTGTCATTTGAGTGAGAGAGATGCATCCCTGTTCACAAAAACCATGTGTCCCTTTGAAATGTTAGGCTCCATTTGATCGTCAAAACTCCAGTAGATCCTCGATTCGCAACAATGGTCGATACAACCATAATCCGAAAACCGTTAGTTCAACAGATTAACGAATTTTGTCCGATATCATTTCATTACTGATTGATCGAGACTCTATGGATTTTTTTTGACTATTCCGAATGGTTAGCATACCACATAAATTGAAATCAGAGATTCTGAAAGCATTACTTAACTCACTTTCACACAGATGGAGTCTGGAACTGTTAAACAACCTAAAGTTACAAAAAAATACTAACTATTCTGAGTGCCTTGCAACAAAACTAATTTATCAAAATACCAAATCCTAACCTAACACCCACTTTGAAAAAAAACGAAAAAAATCACAATGCCTAGAAGAGGCCTCTCTTACTGTTTTGTGTAAGCGTTGCTGTGCTTTATGAATTTCTACCTAAGCTAACGACGTATCAAAAAGATTAAAACCTGTTCAAAGCAGATTTTACAAACAAGAATATTGAGATGCAAATAAAAAAAATCAATATCTTGCAATTTTACATAGTACAATAGTTGTGATTTCTATCAACACAAGTATATAAATATAAAATAAATGTGTGATATATATCAACATCGGAAACCATCTTTGCAAATAGCCCTGAAACGACGGCAACGTGTGGCTCCATCTCCAGGGGTTATGATAACATAAACATAAACTGTTATTAAACCTTTATGCAAAAAATGATTTTTCAAGAAGATTACACAACACATTCTGTTATTTCAACAGTATTTGTTTTCGAAATGGTATGAAGTTTGTTATTACCGTCTGCCCGGGTAGTCTCTGAGCACTGAAATATTATGATCTGACATATTTTTTTCAAACATTCACTCACAGATTACGACATTTACTCGGATTTGAAGCGGCGGGCGAAGCAGCAATGGATGGACTGCTTCCGGAAACCCGAGGGCGCTTCCTCCGAAAAAGCATGGCCTGAACAGTACATTGGGCACTTTTTCCGCCGTACTCTTGCTTCGCTACTTGCAGATTTCACAACACTAACAACTTGTTTTAAATATATTTCAAGCAAAACAATGCAAAAGGGCCGAAGCCGAAGGGTAAACAAAGAGTCTATCCTGTTCACGTCAGTTGATTTTACATTAGGAACGAGCAGGATAGACTCTTTGTTTACGCTTCGGCTTCGGCCCTATTGCATTGTTTTGCTAGATTGTTAGAAATTATTGCTTGCTTGTTTCCTCCAAAACTGATACTTTTTTTTGCCTTTACCACAAGGGTGGTCAGAAACAGTAGGGGTAGAGGGTGACGAGCGGGAATTCCCGGGAAAAAAATCCCGGGAAATCGTCCATTTTTGAACCTCTCGATTCCCGGGAAATTCGGTCGAGACTCCCGGGAAATATTATACTTATAACTTTCGAAGCAAAATTATGTAAACTAATCAGAAAATTATTTGAAAAACTCTAAATTGTTTAGAATATTGGAAGTTCAATGCTCGATGTATAAACCAATGCTTCTCTGATCTTCTTATTAAAAAAGTTTAAAATTTGACTTGTCGAAAATTCCAATAACTATAATTGAGAGAAGCAAAAAAAAAGAATTTGGACCCCAGAATTTATCTTGAAGCATACTTAGCAGTTACACCCCAGAAATGAAATCTAAAGATTTTTTAAATTAATTTTATTTATTATTTCTTAGAAGGAAAAGCTTTTTCAAAATAAGTTCAATTTCCATATCCTCTCTCATAATCTGATTTTTTTTAATTCCCTAGGGTAATTTCGCTGTATCAAGGTAATTTCCTTTTTTGATGTCAAAAAGTCATTTTGTGTTTCTCGTCACCTCAAAATTAAATTATATTTTGGAAAAAAAAACACTCTATCAATCTTTGTAAAGTTTACGGTCCACCAATTGTGAACGATCTTGTATTTGCAGACTCAGAAAATATATCAAAAGGTAGATATCGTTCCTAAGATAAAAAGGATACTGAAGTTAACGTTCCGTAGAATAAGTATGATTGAATGTAACTTAATTGATTGAAAAGAAACAATATTATTACATTTCCTTTTAAATTATTGCCACTATTGGCATGGGAAAAAAACTCCCGGGACCCGGGAATTCCCGGGAAATGGCCAAATTCAACTCTCGATTCCCGGGAAACTGAAAATCTCGAGAATCGTCACCCTCTAAGTAGGGGTCAGCACTAAACCAGCCGAGTAAAGTCCAAAAGTCGGCCACTATTCGGCACTGTAGAAGCTGTTGGTGCTGAAGTAAAAACGGTTGGTGCCTTCCTCTCATTTATAGAGTAATTCAATCCCCACACACGCACAGACATTTGTTCAGAATTTGATTCTGAGTCGATGAGTATAAATCTAGGATTAGTTTTCAGGTTTAAAATGTTTATTTTCCAGAGTGATTTTATAGCCTTTTCTCAGTGAGGAAGGCAAAACTGTTTAGCTTTTACTCGCAGCTGTGAAAGCGCATTCAGGGCCGAACAATGGCCGATTTTACAGTATGTAAAAAAAGTATTTACACCCCTTGGGCACTATGCACAATTGTGATGAAACATTACATCTAAACAATTTAATGTTGACAGAAACCTAGTACTACATTTTGTTCAATAACTCATGCCAAACATTTTGCTACAAAAAGCTCATGAAAAGATGATTTCTATAAAAAGTTATATAACAAATACTATTACAAAAATAAAAAAAGGTGCAAAAAAAGTTTGTACACCTTTCGCAAAATTAACATAAATAATGTTATTTGTTGACAAATTACCATAAATCCTGTCTCCCAACTCCAAATAGGCATCCTTGACTGATTTAAAAAATAATTTGGATTGAATGTAAAGTTTACTAACTACTTAGTATAAAAGTTTATATAACTCTGACTCTCTAGAAATTCTTTATAAAACGTATCTAAACATAATTTTGAAAACTTCATATTCAACTAAATGTCAATATACTGGCATAGAATTGCTAAATAAACATTTCGGAGTGGTTATAACACCGTTTTGGGTGTCTTTTTTTTCGATAGAATTGATTTTCCGTTGGAATTTCGTACCAACCCTGAATTACGTCGTCGGAAAATCCGCCGGCATCTGAACTGGTCCACAATTCATAAGTCAACCTATGTGGCATCAGAAAGGGCATAAAATTTCTGATCTTTTGATACCCATACATCCAGGTTTTCTATAAAACCCACGTTTTTAAATACCTAAGCAAAAACGTTGTTATGGTTTCGTTTGAGCAACCTGCCAAAAATGTATGGAATTTCGTAATTTTTGTTCTCGTGGATCAAACTTACTTTTTGCCCAGGTATTTAAAAACGAAGGTTTTAAAGAAAAGCTAGATGTTTGGGTATCAAAAGATCGGAAATTTTATGCCTTTTCCGATGCCACATAGGTTGACTTGTGAATCGTGGACCGGTTCGGATGCCGGCGGATTTTGCGACGACGTAATTCCGGGTTGGCACGAAATTCCAACGAAAAATCTATTCTATCGATACAAATACCCCCAAAACGGTGTTATAACCACTCCAAAATGTTTATTTAGCAATTGTATGGTAATATATTGACATTTAGTTGAATTAAAAGTTTGCAAAATAAAGTTTAGATAAGTTTTATACAGAATTTCCAGAGTTATATAAACTTTTATACTAAGTAGTTAGTAAACTTTATATTCAATCCAAAGTATTTTTTAAATCAGTCAAAGATGCCTATTTGGAGTTGGGAGACAGGATTTATGGTGAATTGTCAACAAATAACATTATTTATGTTAATTTTGCGAAAGGTGTACAAACTTTTTTTGCACCTTTTTTACTTTCGTAATAGTATTTGTTATATAACTTTTTATAGAAATCATCTTTTCACGAGTTTTTTGTAGCAAAATGTTTGGCATGAGTTTCTGAGCAAAACGTAGTACTAGGTTCCTGTCAAACTTTAAATTTTTACATGTTTCATCACAAAATGTGCATAGTGCCCAAGGGGTGTAAATACTTTTTTTACATACTGTAAGTGCTGTATGGTTACTTTGGTTAAAATCGAGATCTACGAAATGACATGGCGGGTGCCGTTGGTGGCCAATGACTTTTACGAAACTGATTTTGTTTTACGGAGAATCCTCTGTTTACGCGGTGGCGTTACGCTTTTTGTTTCGTAGATTTCTCTTCAACCATACAGTCTAGACTCGATTATCCGAAGTTTCGATCATCCGAAGTTCGATTATCGGAAGGTTTGTATGGGACTTCGGATAATCCGAAGGTTTTTATGGAACTTCGGATAATCCAATCACAAACAATTGTTTTTTTTTTTTTTTTTTTTTTTCATTTAGGCCGTTGCAAATATCTTTCAAAGTTTATGTCGCTGTCAAAATACTTATGCGCTTTTTTTCAAATGTTGTTCCAGATTTGTATGTTGATTTTAATTCATTTCTGGTCGCTTTAACTTTCTTGAGCATTCGCTGCTATCTCATTTGTACAGGAACTATACAAGGTACGGTTCAAAATAGTGAGATATGCATCAACTGGTGGATTAAATTCGTATTTTTTTAAATTACAAAGGGAGAGTTCAAAAAAATTACCTAACGCAAAAAGTAAGGACGTTTTGCCTCTTTTACCTCTTCTCGTACCAAAATTGCGGAATGCCAAGGTTTTTGCTATTAAAAACAGTTAAATTTTAATACCAAGCAAAGTGTTCTTTTTTTAGTCTACTAGAACTTGTAAAGGAGGTATTAGACTATGATAGATAAACAAACAATCTCAAACTTTTTGATAGATAGATGATAAACTTGATAAACTTCTGCATGCTTGCATTTTGTTTTCTTGGCGAGTTTTTTTGCTGGTTTTGTGGTAGTCCAATACCTCCTTAACAAAGAGTTTGGCTCGAATATTTTTGAAAAAGACCAAAATCAAGATGGCATGATGTTTAGCAAAGATCATCATAAAAGTGTAGACAACCTAGACTACTACTTCCCAATTATTATATTTGGTTAGAACCCTGGAATGCTGGCCAATTTGTAAGGTCTGAGAAATCGTCCAATACGTTCTTTTTTTCATCTTTTCAAATCTTTGACCAGATTTGCTGGGTCACAATTTTGAATGAAAGATATCTAGAGTTGTTTTAAAGGTCCTATAAGCGATTGTGTTTTAAATTTTTATAGGACCATTTTAAAAAATACTCTAGATATATACCAGTTTGAACGCTCTAATATTATCTACATATCTCCAGGAGAAAGATTAACTAGTATTGCTCAACGATAATTGGTATTGTGAATGCATCTCAAAGCTAGTTTCAAACATCTATAATTCCTCCAGAACATAAGGACGATGTCCCCTTCTGAATGCAAAATTATACTAGCGAAACCTAACCCGTTCTTGATGGTTAATCAGATAAAGACATTTTCATTCATTATAAAACCCGCTAAAAGTTCGCAACAACAACGCATCAAATGAGCCAAATCAGCAAAATTTAAATACAGACAAAAGAAAGCCAGACCAGCTGCTGGCCCAACGTGAATCTGCTCTGTCTGGTGGACCCAAGCTTAAATTTGCTGTCTGGCTGCTGGTGGCTAATATAGTCTACACATTTTAGTGCAGCAGAGTAAAAGCAGGCAAAAGCTAGCCAGAGAGAGTACACAAAGTAAGTAAAGCACACAACGAGACGGTGTGTACGGTGGTATTGATGCCCTGTGTGCCATGACGAAACCGAAATGAAACTCCCCCCATTTGCTAATCTCTGTGCTGCTGCTGGACTGAACAAAAAAACAGGCGCACAAAGAGATTGATTAATCGGCAAATTATGTTTTGATGCACAAGAAGAAGCGATTGACGCGCGTCACATTCCAAGTGTGACATTCTTTCCGAAGGGAAAAGTAGGCCGTGGAGAAAGGTACCCCCAGCAGAGTGAGGTTAGGATTCTTTCCTCACCCTACACCACTGTCGTCATGTTGGGGAGGCACAAAAAAAACCAAAGAAAAATGTTCAAAACCGATTTGCGGAAATCTGCGGTTTCTGTGGTGGTCACTCACCTCGCGCCAGGGCAATCGTGCACCGGTCCGGATCCACCGTAAACAGCAAACCCTCATAGCGGATGTCGGCCTTCGAGATCAGTGAGATGCACGAGCCAATCTCTGGCATTGGGCAACTCATCTTGGCAGCTTGCTAGCTTCGCAGCTGCTTCCTCCTTCCAGATTCTTCAAAGTACACTTCCGGAAGCGACGATCATCCGACGCAGGACAGCTGTTCCTGCCACCACTTCCGCTCTTCTTCCTTTTCCGAACAGTGAAAAAAAAACTCGAAAACTTTCACTCCGAAATTGACGCCGAACTCGCGACCGGAACTGTCCACTTCCACCAAAAGAAGTCTATCCACTTCCGTCCGGGGGGAATCGCGGCCTAACCGAAAGTAACCCAATCGGGACGGGATGACACGATTACGGGACACACCACCACCGAGGAGAGATTTCGTTCAAAAAGGCCAGCCGAGCATTCAAAGATGGACGACGATCGACGACTGTGCTGCGATGGTCGTCGGTCGGTTTCTTCTTCTCGCTCCACCACCCCTTCGTCGATTTGGTTGTGTCTTCGGCCGTGTGCGCGTGTGTTGGTGAACGCGGCGAACGCCAGCTGGAAAGAGAACAGTGGTGGCAAATTAGCGTTTTTTTCCGGACTGCTAAAATCAGGATGTTTTTTTTTCTTTAAAAAAAAAGTAGAAGTCTGGAGTTTTTTTTTTAAGGTCCAATAAACCCAATTTTCAATTTTGCTTTTTTGGGTGTTTTTAGAACCGCCTTGAGTCAAGGGTATTCAAAAACACCCAATTGGTTTATTGGACCTTTTCAAAAAAAAAACTCCAGAAGTGCTGCAACTTTTCAGCACCCGAAACGCACTTAAATGCTGAAAAGTAGAACTTTTCAGCATTTATTTTGAAAAGTGTTGCTATTCGATTCTGTTATTTTTGGTACAGAAAAGTAGGCTATTTCGTCGTTCAAGAATGACAGGAAAAGTAAGTACACTCAACCCCCGGTGGTTGGTCACTTTTTCGTTTGACACTTTTTTAGTTTGTACCCCGTTGGTTGGTCAAAGTCAAACTAAAAAGTGACGAACTGTCACTTTTTACACGACGCTCACGCACACTATCAAAACAAACGTTTGGTAGTGTGTGTGAACTCCGTGTAAAAGGGGTGTCAAACTAAAAAGTGACCCCGTTCGTTTGACAACAGTTGGTGTCAAACCATCGGGGTTTGAGTGTAGTTTCACGAAGGAATTGCAAAATAGTAGTTTATGCAACAAGTTGCAAAACGAGGATTTTTTCAGCACAAGTCGTACATTTATTCAACGAGGTTCACCGAGTTGGATAAATACGAAGAGTGCTGAAAAAATCAAGTTTTGCAACGAGTTCCATACAACAATTTTTGCAATTCCCAAAAACACACACTGAGTGAAATTTTGTGTAAATTTTTCATGTATTTTGTCAATAAATCGTTTAAATCAAAAAAATGTTGAAAAGTGTTACTTTTCGAAACAAGTGCTGAAAAGTTCAACTTTTCAGCACCCATTTGAGTGCTGAAAAGTAGAACTTTTCAGCATTTATTTTGAAAAGTGTTGCTATTCGATTCTGTTATTTTTGGTACAGAAAAGTAGGCTATTTCGTCGTTCAAGAATGACAGGAAAAGTAAGTAGTTTCACGACGGAATTGCAAAAAAGTAATTTTTCGGGCCACATTTACAATGCAGATTCAGTGGCTATTTCTGAACATAATGTTTACATGTTAAGGTTAATGTCAACATTCCGATTATGTTTGGGACCGTTTGTGGCTCATTCAATTGAAAAGTGATCAAAGACAAACTTACGGAAAATTGGACGAGCTTTCCGGTAAAAAAAAATGTGGTTTCGGAAATAAATCGAATTTTCGCGGCGACTCCTCTGAACTTATCAGCTTAAATTCTGAGTGTAACGACATGTTGGTTTGAACGCAATGATAAACGTCACTGACAACATTTTGACGTTTAGACCACTTTTCAAATACAAAAACATCCTGCATTTTTCGTGAGTCTTTTTGTAACATTTTAGGCTATTTCCTCAAATTTTTTGAGCGAAAAAATAATCTTGAAATCACTTTAAAATTTAACCTTCAAACTTAAAATTTGAAAAAACTCATAGAAGTGGCTCATTGTAGTCCCGCCCGTGTGGATCAATCGGACCGCGCGACTCACAATCCAGAGGTTGCTGGTTCGAATCCCGCGGCGGGCGCTCTAAAAATTCGAAGTGTAAATATGGGTATTAGGGTGAGTACGTTTTTCAGAAAGTCCTCGGATCAAGTTTTAGTATGGTTCCCCTTGTAGGACATGCCCCTAGGGACTTTCATGCCAAATGTCAGCTCATTTAGTTGTAAACTGACTGCGCGCATCGAGGTTAATGTTTACATGGGAATTACTATGGGAAATTTGGAACTTTTTGTTCAAACGCTCCTACAGGCCTGGGAAAATCACGCGCCAACTTCTGGTATGGTCAGGCCTATGGGGAATGGTCTGGAGAACACTTTTCCCAAAGAGAGCATATGGATTCGTTGTCCCAAGACCTGGCGCATCGGCAAACAATCCGATGTCTCCGGTAACAACGGTTTTCCCTCAAAAAGCATCAAATTTTCCTTAGCATGCTATGAAAGCTTGATGAACACCGCGACGCCATATGTCAGACATACTTAAACTTGATCCGAGAACTTTTTGAAAAACGTACCCATCCTAATGGGTAACCGCCGTCGTCGCTCCGTGCCGTACTCAAACACTTAGGAGCCCAGGGCGGCGAAGTCCTTGTAGTTAAAAGAAAGACACTGGTACTAGCAATGGTGACCGACAGCTATAAAGTCAACTCCGTTTTTTTTTTTTTTTTTTTTTTTTCATAGAAGTGGCGTGTATTTTTCTTTTAGTGTAATTTTTCAGAAAGCCCGTCCAATTTCCTACAAGATTGTCTTTGACCACTTTGACGGCAACATTTCAAAAAACATCATGTCTGGAGTTTTTTTGAAAAGGTCCTATAAACCAAATTTTCATTTTTTGCTTTTTGGGTGTTTTTGAATACCCCTGACTCAAGGCGGTTCTAAAACACCCAAAAAGCAAAAATTGAAAATTTGGTTTATTGGACCTTTTCAAAAAAAACTCCAGATGTACAAACCGTGCGTTTTGAGAAAAAACGCATTTGAATGTTGACCATCATTCTGCAATTCCCATTTTAAGCGCAAAAGAATGTGTTCTAATGATAACAAACGATGAAAACCGTTGCTTTTATTGATACTTGATCATCCATATTTGATGAAACATTAATTCCGTCATTATATTTAAGAAAAACAAACATAACTTCTTTTGGTATCACCACGGTTTACAATATGGATGATCAAGTATTGCTGTCATTGGAGGGAGCGCTTTGTTATGATTCGTTTTTCTTCGCCGAATGTACATGGCGCTTTTTGCAAGCGGAGGGGAAGTTTTGTTATGATTCGCTTTTCGTCGGCAAATGTACATGGCGTCTTTTTCATGATGCTTTTTTTTCGTCACGAGGTTCATGTAGTCTTTTATTTGACAGGTTGACAGGGCTATATAAACAGGCACTGCTGATGCCAGAGATTTTGTTTATGTTACTTTATTTAAATTCATTATTAAACGGACTTCACTGAAGTAACTTTTGCTAATTTTTAGTGGAGAGGTAGCTTATTAGGAGTACTTTCAGAATATGCAATAACCCAGAAAGTGTCAATGTACATGATGCCTTCTGAAATGTTGCCTCCTACTTTTTGATACGATGTAATGGGAGGGGGGGTTGCTACTTTTTTTTTAATTTCTATGGAAATTTTGTTACGAGGCGGGGTGGAGGGGTTTACGTAATAAAAGAACGTTCCCTTTCATGTGATTTTGTATGCCTGTAGGCAAAAATCTGATCCACCCTAATGGTAATGTTGAAAATTAGAATGAAATTAAAATTTAAACTGGCAACCTTGCCAACCAGTTCAAAAAGCGCCCCGGTTTCGTTTGAAAGTGTTGGGGCAATCCGAGCCGCGATGACAGTTTTCGGCCCGCCGTTGGTGTGAAAAATTGCAAAAAGATTCCTCTCGTTGCCCCAACCACCCCCTCCCACCAACAGCTACTGACCCCACACCAACACATACTAACACCGACCGAAACAGGAAAACACCAGTAACGGTACATTTGGACGCTTTTTCCGGCACAAATCTTACCTGTCCAGCGGATCGCCCAACGGGAACCGCTTCCACAAATCCGTCCACCGACGCCGGAACACAAAACCAATCAAAAAGCGGTCGAATCGAGCCAAAAACAGCGAAAAAACAATCCCGTCAAACGCCGTACCAACGCACACTCCGAAACCGACTGAAGTAGGCTGCGGTGCGGATGGGAGAAAAGCTTTGATCGATTTTTTTGATCGATGATGACGAGTCAAAATGGCGAGTTTGACAGATTTGTCAAGCCGGTACACGTTTAAAGAAAATAACAATTTTTGGTAGTTTGAGGAAAATTTAAACGGAATTTTGGATTCATCGTTGTAGGTTTTTTTTTTCGCGCCTGTTTGTTTTTAATTGAATTTGAATTTGAAGAACTCTGTACACGCACATTCAAAATAACTCAGTTTTTGTCAAAACAGAACCTGAGCGAAGGGGGAATCTGTCAGATTTGAGTGAATTCCACAATTCCACGGAAACCGAATGATATTCACCCAGATCTGAGTGAAATTCACTCAAATCTGACAGATGCTCCCTCTACTCATTTTTGAGTAGGTTCAAAATTAAAAAAATGAAATTTCAAATGTGAGAATTTTGAACTTAATAATTTGAGAGTTTTTGAATTGTAGAATTTGAATTTTTTAAATTTTCTGAATTTCAAGAAAACAGATTATCATCCAAATAGGGTCGGTCTTCGACATATTGGTTTTGTCTCTTTGATTTTCTTGCACCATTATTATTATTAAATTATTTGCAGTTTAAAAATATCAGTATAGAAATAATATGGACTAAATTCAAACATGAAGTATGTTTTATCGGTTTTAATCGGTTTTTATAATAGGTTAAAATTTGATTTCAAGCTTACTTTTTTTTAATTCAAACAATCAATTTATTTAATTAATATTTCATGAACAACCTTTAGGGCCGGTCAAAGAACTAATTTGAAAAGCCGTCGCGGGCCGGATGAAATGGCTTCTCGGGCTGGATCCGGCCCGCGGGCCGGACTTTGGGCAGGCCTGAGTTAGACCATAGACTATGGTTAGACTGTAGTATACAAACAACTTTGGTCACTGGTTGGTTGGTCACTTTTTCGTTTGACACATTTTTAGTTTGTACCCCGCTCAACGATGCCAGATTATTTTATGGGAGATCTGTATTTTCCTAGAAATAAATCTGTATTTTATCTGGATCATGTCAAATTTGATGCCACAGAACATTTTTTTGAATTTTTAACAGCAGATTTAAGCTTTTTAATCATGTTAAAGCATAATTCAATTACTAATTTTTTGAAAGTTTTAAATTAAATCTCTTTAAAAAAAATTATACATACAGATTTTTGGGATCGAAAAATCTGTATAATACAGATTTATCTGTATATCTGGCTGTATAGTATTGTCTTTCATGTGTTGATAGGACCTTTAAAAAAACTCTAGAATTGTTCTTTTAGAAATTCTTTACTAAATATATTTATCCATTTCCAAAGGCTTTCTAAAACTTGTGAAAACATTTCAAATAACAAATCTAGAGTATTTTTAAAGGCCCTATAAACTGTTGTGTTTCACATGTTATAAGATTTTTTCAATTAAAAAAAACTCTGGAAAAGTGTTCGTGAAAAAACTAAGAACGATATTATTCGTAAAAACAAACTTGACATTTCGTAAACTTTTAAACGTTTATGTAAGGTATGCACTTCGGAAGAAACCGGTCAAGAAAAATTTCAAATGGGAAGCAGCGGCAGCGCAAGCAAGTCAGAGAGGGTGAAGAAAAGCCCCAAGAAATCGCTCCCTCTCCTTTGTTCTGCTGATCGTAAAGCTGTTTCTTGACCCCTTTCCTTCCGATCTGCAGACTAGCCTTTAATAAAAAAAAATTTGAAGAACATAATGAGTTGATTCAAATCACGGTTTATTTTATGAATACTTTTAAACGTGCAAGTCAAAAGCACTCTGATAGCATTTTGTGAAATTTGTTAGCTGTAAAAACTACACAGTTTTATATTTTTAATTCTCAAATTTATTAAATTCAATTAATCTAAATAATTCATTGACAGTTTTTGTTATACCATGGTGTCATATCGGCAAAATGTACGGATTTTTGCTCAACAAGAGTTGGTAGGCTAGCCTTAGTCAAAGTAAAACTAAAAAGTGGTGAACTATCATTTTTTACACGGGACTCACACTTACTTTCAGACTAAACGTTTGGTAGTAGGAGTGAGCTCTGTGTATTAAAGACGGCGCCAAACTAAAAAGTAACCAAACCAGAGCTCACAACTTGGCCCACAATGCAAAATTTTAATCATTATTATTGGAGTTTTTTTTTTTTTTTTTTTCTTAAAAAGGTCCAATAATCCAAATTTTCAGTTTTTGCTTTATGGGTGTTTTTAAATACACCATAACATTAATGACTCAAGGCGGTTTCAAAAACACCCAAAAAGCAAAAACTGGAAATTTGGTTTATTGGACCTTTTCAAAAAAAAAAACTCCAGATTAAGACTTTTTCAAAATTTAATCTTTTAAACTTCAAAATAACAAAACGCACGAACCTTTTCTTCATAATCTTGGTCACGATCAAAACGAAAGAACCTGTCAAAATCGCGTTTCGTGACAGAAACAGGTGACAGTTCTCGCTCGCTCGCTCCTGTCAGTCGGCCAGCGCTGCAGCGAACCCACCACCGTCAGACGAACGATCCTTTTTTCCCTCATCGCAGTTGGCCACTTTTCCCATCATGGCGGCGTTTGTAGTACGAAAAGTTGGATCCGGATTACTCGCTCCGCGAAATGGAGCTACCTTGCAGAAGGTCGGTATCGGTGGCCGTGGACGGCGCCCGGGATCGGTGCCGGAGAGAGCTCGCGGAACGTGGTTTTTCTTTTGTCTGGACGGATTTGCGGGACGGTCGAGCAAAAGTGTGTGTTGTGTAATCGCAGCAGGCTCTCGCGGACGGGCAGAAAAGTCAGCAGCAAAAAAGAAAAAAAAATCAACTGCCTGCCTGGTTCGGCCTGCTTGGATCAGCTGTCAATGGTGAAGATGTTGAAGAAGTGCTGCTGCGGCGAGTTCCTGGAGTTGTGACCTTGGCCGGAACATTGCTTGCAATGGCCTCTGACCCACAGTGGTTTTAAATCACAACAAAAAGATTCGCCAGTGTTTGCTCCCGCACAGTGCGTTATGTAACACGATTTGCAGTTTGTGCAATTTACTGTGGCCAGTTTCGTGATGCTCTCTTCCGGTTTGTTCCCGTGGTTCTGGAAGATTAATTCTGAATTTTTGGAATATTGTTATTTGCTAAAGTGGTTTATGGTAAGATGTAGCAACTAATTAGTCGTCTTCTCCCTCTGCCTTGCAGGTACAAAATTTCTCGACGAGCCGCGCCTGGACGAAGAGTCAAAAGGTGAGTCAACAAACGAGAAGGATTCAAGGATAAACAGTTAATTCCGGAAGTTCCAGTCTGGAGGATTGATACAATAATTTAAGTTTCTAATCGATTACTAGAATGCACAAATTATGCTTTGCATAATATTCGGTTCCTGATCGTTTTCAAATGTAATGAAGATTCTCAATCATATTTCTAACTCAGATTTACAGCAATCACAAACTTATTAAAACAGTATTTCCATGTTGATGGTTTATTATGCTTGGTTGTGTTGCTTTTTTACTTATTCTAAATTTTAAATATGGAGCAAAAGTATGGATATTCGACGATCTTGGAGACTGTTTTAAAATTTAGAAGTTATTCGATCTCACATTGATTAAAACAGTTTGAAGCCTTGTTAGAACTTTTGATTGAAACTTGTTTGTTCACTTCCTACTGCGATATTTCCTAGTTAATTTCAGTAGAGAACACTTTCAAGGAGCTCTGAAATCTTGAACAAAGATTATGTTTTGTACTTTAAATTCGGCTGAAACTTTGTGAGTATTTTCTTTGTGATTAAAGAATTGATAGCCCGTCTAATGAAGTCTCTATAAATACAATTTCGACAGCTGACCATTTAAAAAAGCTATACAAATACTCAAAAACTTGTCTCTTAGGACTGATTTCTGATCGGTTTGATTTCTTGAGTACACAGGTATTGGCGTTTTGCTTAGGACGTTTTTCTTTTAAATTATTATTTTTTATTTTATCTTAACACAAAAATGGGATCGCGCAAATAACTTTTTTTTTTGAAAATCTACGTTTGTGGTTTTGGTTTAGAGCGTCAAAAATGCTATCTTTAGATCTATTAGGTAATTGAGAAATATCGAGCCACAAAGTACAAAAAGGTCGAAAAAATAATCGATTTTGAAATTTAATTTTGAAGATGTTATTAAATTTGCCTTCAACAAAAATTTTAAAGAGCGCTCTAGATCACACCGTTGACACTAATTTCCATGACAGATGCCGTTTTAGCTAAAAAATCCACCGGACTTTAAAACTGTAATTTAAAAAGCCTTGAAAGCCCATCAAGAAGAAGACAAGTAACGTCAAAACGTCGAAATAAATTAAAAATAAAAACGAAAATCTTTCAAATTCTCTCTGAAGGACGTATTAGACTACGACAAACAAACAAACAAACTTTTTGACAGTTTGCCTGCTTTTTTTTGTCTGCATTCGTTTGCATAAACGTCAGCCTGCATACATTTAGTTTTGTTTGCGAGTTTGTTTGTTTGCCATAGTCTAATACCTCCTTGAAACTTAAAATTGATATTAAAAAAAAATGCAATACTTGTTCGGTAACCGGGCTAATAAATTGATACCTAATAGAATCTGAAATTCGTGCCCAGAGCTTTTTAGGTTTCTTTTAATTTTAACTTGAAATTCATAAAAAAAAACATAAAATAGTGTAATAATTTGCAGGGTTGTTACGGACGGCGCGGATCTGGCGCGGATTTGGTGGCGAATTTTGCTCAGGCGCGGATTTCGCGTGGATGGCAATTTTGATAGATAAATTAATTGAGAGAGATAGGGAGCGGTCGTGGCTGACTGGTCACGGTGTTCGCTTTGTAAGCGAATGGTCCTGGGTTCGATTCCCATCTGCTCCCAACGAGAAAGTATAGGAAATATAAATCTTGAAACTCTGAACATGAACGAAAAATCAAAGTCGCTCGAGTCGAGGTTCGATCCCCCGTCCTTTGGATTGGTAAGCAAAAATGCTTACCACTGTGCCTTCTCGACTTGGTGAGCTATGACTGGAATTAGGAATACTGTTACTAACAACTATATACGCGCTGGGTCCTTGTCCATTTGACAAGGGTTCGGAAGTTCTAAATAACGTTTGAATCCGATTGGTCCAAACGTTCTTCAGGGCGGGGCTTGTCGATAAAGCTGAAGTACCTCGCGCTCGGCTAGCCAGCGTAGAAATGGGTCACCGAAGCTCGGCAGAGCTAACACCTTCCAAATGCCTATGCGAGTTATTTGCATGTATAGAATGTAGATCTAAAAATACATGGAAACAACTCAATTTGTAAGAAGCGACCGCGTGGTCCCGTTTGGTTGGTTGCACACACACACACACATAAATTAATTGAGAGAGATAGAATTAATTTCAAGTTATTAAGAAAAATATTATCAGGAATGACGATAATTTGTTTTTTACTTTGAGTGCATGAATTTCATAATTTTTATTGATTGATTTTTTTTCTGATAATGCTTCTTTGTATTTTCTTAGTAAGAAACGTGAAGATGAAGATTATGTAGAAATTATTTTTTATATGTTTCTTGTCATTTATTAACATCTCCGGCTCTGAATATTTAGTTTCTTTTTGAGTAATGATTTTTAACCTTATTTATTTTTAATTTTATACTGGATTTATTCAATTTTTAAGATATAGACATTAGAATGTGTAGCAAAAACTTTTTTTGGGGCTTGTTCTAGTGGGCGCCAAATATGAGCTTGATTGGACGTAACAGAAGCTGGCCTTCACTTTCGAATTTTGGAAAGGAATTTAATCAGTAGAAATATTTTTTTTTTCTAAATTTAAACTTTCTTGGCGAAAATAAAAAGATCAGAACATTCCAAATTCAAAGCTACAGAAATTCAAAATTCGAAAAAATAATTTGTTTTGATAGTTTTTATTATAACAAAAAAAACAAAATATTTTTTTTTCGAAATTTCTAAAATCGTAATTAAAAAATCTGAAATTTCGAAATTCAAAATTTTAGCAATCTGCAATTCAAAATACCAAAAATTTGGGTAATCGAAAATTTGATGATTTAAAAAAATCAAAACTAAAAAGTCAAAATTTAAAAACTAAAAAGTCAAAATTTAAAAACTAAAAAGTCAAAATTTAAAAACTAAAAAATATAAAATTCAAAAAAATATAGAAAAAAAATCTCAAATCAAAAATAATTTTAGTATTCTTAAATCCTAAATTCTTAAATTCTTAAATTCTTAAATTCTTAAATTCTTAAATTCTTAAATTCTTAAATTCTTAAATTCTTAAATTCTTAAATTCTTAAATTCTTAAATTCTTAAATTCTTAAATTCTTAAATTCTTAAATTCTTAAATTCTTAAATTCTTAAATTCTTAAATTCTTAAATTCTTAAATTCTTAAATTCTTAAATTCTTAAATTCTTAAATTCTTAAATTCTTAAATTCTTAAATTCTTAAATTCGTAAATTCTTTAATTCTTTAATTCTTTAATTCTTTAATTCTTAACTTCTTAAATTCTTTAATTCTTTAATTCTTAACTTCTTAACTTCTTAAATTCTTTAATTCTAAAATAAGCATAGCATAAGCATAAGCATAGGTGCCCACCCGCAGTTGCTACTCCGTTATTGACCAGGACCTCCAGTCCTCCAGAAGTTACATCCATGAGCCGTGGAAGATAAGTGGGTGCTATCTTTCCTCGCTTCGCAACTTCTCAAAGGTCCCTATCATGCTGATCAATACCAGCGCCGGCCACGACCAGTGGTAGGGTCACGGGGAAGTGGATGGGAATGTTAGTCCGATACTTGAGTGATAGAGACCGCCCAATCGACTGCATCTCCGACAAAGTATCACATGAGTTTTGAGGAGGTTAGTAGATGGGTATGAGGTCAGGATTCACGAGTGGCAGTGATGTGACCATGAGCATTTTGTTTATCAGTTGAAAATTTTAAATCTTAGGCAGCCGGCTGCGGAAAGATAAATAATTGATTATTTAAAAAAGTTTTTTAATCGAACGCGTGCCAACCGAGCAGTAGTGCTATGGGCTGGACTTATCAGTATATTTTTACTGTTTGTACAATTTAGATTACGCGAGCAAATTTTAAAAATAGTAAATAAAAGACGCTTTACTTTTCATAAAATCAATAGTTTGATTAGTTAAAAGTAAATCTGCCTGTTGGAATAAATTATTACGATCAACGAATATAATCGAAAAGAAAACAGGACACCACGTAACCGATTGTAATGAAATTAAAACAATAAATTAAATGAACTAAACCGGCGGCGTGCCTTCCAATCAACGATGATAAAATAAGGACTTATGAAAAATAAAATATCAAGTAAAAGGGCTTCGAAAAACACTTTACAGAGTAACCGCGAGGTCCCGCTACTCACAATCGAGTTAAAAAATTCAAAAACGCGCGCTAATGGTCTATCCTAAATGTCAGCGTGTCTTTCGATAAACGATTCTATAGAAATGATTTTTCCACCGTGAAAATTTGACACATTATTTGGGTTGTATCATCTACTAGTACAGTTGACAGACTAACGAAACGACAGCAAAATGATCAAGAACGCGTATACTTAATTATTAAATAATGATCCTATAACGAGTATTTTCAATAAGATTTGGATTTATCGACCGATTCTGTAGATTTTACGCGGTTTTAAATATTTATTGGCTTAAATTCTTAAATTCTTAAATTCCTAAATTCTTAAATTCTTAAATTCTTGAATTCTTGAATTCTTAAGTACTTAAATCCTTAAATTCTTAAATTTTTAAATTCTTAAATCCTTAACTTCTTAAATTCTTAAATTCTCAAATTCTTAAATTCTTAAACTCTTAAATTCTTACATTCTTAAATTCTTAAATTCTTAAATTCTTAAATTCTTAAATACTTAAATTCTTAAATTCTTAAATTCTTAAATTCTTAAATTCTTAAATTCTTAAATTCTTAAATTCTTAAATTCTTAAATTCTTAAATTCTTAAATTATGAAATTCTTAAATTCTTAAACTCTTGAATTCTTAAATTCTTAAATTCTTAAATTCTTAAATTCTTAAATTCTTAAATTCTTAAATTCTTAAATTCTTAAATTCTTAACTTCTTAAATTCTTAAATGTTTTTATTTTTAAATTCTTAAATTCTTAAATTCTTAAATTCTTAAATTCTTAAATTCTTAAATTCTTAAATTCTTAAATTCTTAAATACTTAAATTCTTAAATTCTTAAATTCTTAAATTCTTAACTTCTTAAATTCTTAAATTCTTACATTCTTAAATTCTTAAATTCTTAAATTCTTAAATTCTTAAATTCTTAAATTCTTAAATTCTTAAATTCTTAAATTCTTAAATTCTTAAATTCTTAAATTCTTAAATTCTTAAATTCTTAAATACTTAAATTCTTAAATTCTTAAATTCTTAAATTCTTAACTTCTTAAATTCTTAAATTCTTAAATTCTTAAATTCTTAAATTCTTAAATTATTAAACTCTTGAATTCTTAAATTCTTAAATTCTTTAATTCTTGAATTCTTAAATACTTAAATCCTTAAATCCTTAAATTTTTAAATTCCTAACTTCTTAACTTCTTAAATGTTTTTATTTTTAAATTCTTAAATTCTTAAATTCTTAAATTCTTAAACTCTTAAATTCTTAAATTCTTTAATTCTGTAATTCTTGAATTCTTAAATACTTAAATCCTTAAATTCTTAAATTCTTAACTTCTTAACTTCTTAACTTCTTAACTTCTTAACTTCTTAACTTCTTAAATTCTTAAATTCTTAAATTCTTAAATTCTTAAATTCTTAAATTCTTAAATTCTTAAACTCTTAAATTCTTAAATTCTTAAATTCTTAAATTCTTTAATTCTTGAATTCTTAAATACTTAAATCCTTAAATTATTAAATTCTTAACTTCTTAAATTCTTAAATGTTTTTATTTTTAAATTCTTAGTTCTTAAATTCTTAAATTTTCGAATTCCACAATTTTTGAAGTACTTTTTTATGTCAGAGATTTTGAAATAATGAGAAGACATTATTTTAAATATCGGAAATTAAATTTCTTTCGGAGTGAAATTTCAGCGAGGATTTTGGATTACTAACTGTATAAAAATTCTCAGACTTTCGAAATATAAAATTTTATCATATTATAATTTTAGATTTTGATTAAATTTTGAGGTTATATTTTTGAAGTTAAATTTTTAGGTTTTTAAATATTGTATTTTCTATTTTGAAGATTTTTTTTCATGACCCTTGCCTTGACCGTCTCTTGAGGATTTTTTTTAAATGGATTTATTGCTTTCATTCTTTTGGAGCCTTTAAACATAAAACGAGTTTTTTTAATCAAATACTTTCTGAATTAGTTTTTCTTCATTAAAAAATAAAATTTCTTAATTGTTGCTCGCGTTTTTTTTTAATATGGCGTGGATTTCGCGCGGTTTCGAATTTTATGTCGGCGCGGATTTGGCGCGGATTTTTTTTTCGACTCTCACGTTACAACCCTGTATTTCAATGATTTGTGCTAATTTTGCAATCCCCTTCAACTTTTTTTAAACAGTCTTTTTTTCCGTTCTGATGTCCAAATTAAGAATAAGGGTCATTTCATGTCAAGTGAGTACCCTTTTGGACACGACCTTCACCGATTTTCACCAAACTTGGAAGGGATGTTAATTTATCGATAGTAGACAGAAATCCCACTCTAAAAATACGCCAAACTTTTTATTCAAGTGCCCAAACACATAAATGATTGAATAAAGCCACATCATGGATCTACTTGGTTTGTGTTTCAACATGAATCCAAATCACAATCAAGAGCAATTGTTTGGGCGATTGAATTTTTGGTATTTTTTGACACGTTCGTTTCATTCGGGTGGCTCAAGTTTTTCAAGTGTTTTGCTCATGAATTAAATTTGAATTTATGAATTTAAAATAGAGAAAAAATAAACTAAACCCGACTCCCTTCCCAATCCTCACAGCTCGCGACCGCCGGTGGGCTGGTGATCGGCGGTGCCGGTGCCCTCCTGTTCGCGCTGGACCAGTCCGTGTCCGCGTCCGGCACCGAGGTCCACCCCACGGAGATGCCCTGGAGCCACAAGGGCGTGTTCAACTCGCTGGACCACGCGGGAATCCGGCGCGGTTACGAGGTGTACAAGCAGGTCTGCGCCGCGTGCCACTCGATGCGCTTCCTGGCGTACCGTAACCTGATCGGAGTGTCCCACACCGAGGCGGAGGCCAAGGCCGAGGCGGCCGAAATCATGGTCAAGGACGGTCCCGATGAGGCCGGCAACTACTTCATGCGACCGGGCAAGCTGTCGGATTACTTCCCGAGCCCGTACCCGAACGAGGAGGCGGCCCGTGCCGCCAACAACGGTGCCTACCCGCCCGATCTGAGCTACATCGCGTTGGCTCGCCACGGCGGTGAGGACTACCTGTTTGCGCTGCTGACCGGGTACGTCGACGCCCCGGCCGGTATCGTGCTGCGCGAGGGACAGTATTACAATCCGTACTTCCCGGGCGGTGCCATCTCGATGGCCCAGGCGCTCTACAACGAGGTGGGTTTCTTAATTCTTAATAGTTGAAGAAAATCAGTAAACTAACAACTTCTTACTGACAGGCTGCCGAATACTCGGACGGAACGCCACCGACGGCGAGCCAGCTGGCCAAGGACGTGTCGACGTTCCTGGTGTGGTCGGCCGATCCGTGCCACGACGAGCGCAAACGCATGGGCATCAAGTCGTTGGGAATTTTGCTGGTGCTCGGTTCGCTCGCGTACTACATCAAGCGACACAAGTGGGCCGCCCTCAAGACCCGAAAGATTTCCTTCTACCCGAAGCAGAAGTAAACTGGGGTTTGCGCTTGTGAAGAAGTGGGGAGAAGGAGACTATAGTAATAGAGAGTGTGTGTGGGTGGGGCGGAGACAACTTTTAAACATCATTCTCTTGCAGAGCAGTAACGAAAACTAAAAGCAAACAAAAACACGGACGCCGATGAGAAAGCAAAGATCGGAACCAAAAAGAACGTTCAACCGTATAAACTAATTATTCTTAATGTATCCACAATTCTGCAATACCCCTTGCATTAACGTAAATTATTGTAAAACAATTGAGAATAAAGAGCACACTACCATCAACCAAAATCACCGCCAGCATTCGCATGCAAAAAGGGACACAGCGAGAGAGGGACAGGAGGAACGGAACGGGAAACGGCGGCTTAATAAGATCAGGAGCGCGAGCATGAAAATGCCGAACCAACGACGGCAAGGAACAGTTCTGCAAAATAAAGCAAAGTGTTGTTAGTATAAATTCAACCAATGAAGGGTGTTGTTAATTTTGGAGAGATATCACGGCTTTCAACAGTTACAACGTATTCGGAATTAATTGGAACAGTAACTTCTGCTCGCTGGTTCTAGGACAAGACGTCCAAAATCGGTCACAATCTCGAATTCTGGCAGCAGAAAACATTATTGTGTCCTATATTTGGAAATGAGGGTTGCAGGAATAAATAAATTGAATAAACATTGAATGAGCCACACAATTTTTAAAATACCCGATTTTCTCTCGAGACAAACAGGTATTTCCCCGGGTAGGTTTTACTTCAAATTGGGTACTAAAGCCCTGTGTAAATTTTTATGTACAACGGTAAAAAACACGATTAAAAACCATTTCTGATTACTTTTTTTCATTTTAATGCAATTTTTTTTTTTGACAAGACAACATTTTTTCGATGCATCAACTATGGTCCCCTTGGAACGAGCTGTCAAGTAGGAGCTTTTCTGTCAAGAAGGACCGCGAGGTTAATTTTTCAAAATTGGTTTAAAAATCCATTTTAAACTCTTTGTGGTCGTACAAAGGGTCATTGTACTCAGAAAAATAAGCTTTATCGCTGTAAACAATAATATCAGCAATCTAAGCTTCATTTTAGGACCCCATTGCAATGCTTAATTTGGTACAGGTTTAATTTCTCAGGAAAACTTACAAAATGTTAAAGTTGTCAGCCGTTTTTGATCGGTTTTCAATCCAAACCCAATTTTTTTATAGAGATATTTATGGATATTTCATCTTCATGCCTTATTTTTTTCAATCTCAAAATTAATAAAACACTTCGTTTTGTTCTAGAGAATTATCGAGAAAGAAAAAGAGAAATGTGAGTCGGTAACATGGAGTGAAACTTTCTCAGCTGTCACAGCAACAGCAAATAAGGGCTTTGAAAAAACATTTAAGTATTTACAAAAAATTCATAAAAAAAATAAGTTTAGCAAAAAACAAATATATAAACCTCGTCTGAATTCAGGAAACCAATCCTCCTAAGAATTAGCATTTTTTTAACTTTTTTTTTGTTTTTTTTTTTTCATGACTAATTAGGAAAAGTATCGGGCCGCATTTAAAAAGCGTATTCTAGAGTAACGTGATAAGATCCAGCTTGTGATGATATTCGACCCTACTGCTTACGAGGAGGAAGCGTTATCTTTAGGCTACATGGCTCGGTCGGATTCTATTTTTTGGGCAGAATCATTTAAGTACCTACTATAAAAATGCTTTTGCATTAAGTTCGTCCAAATAAATCTACAATGCAATGTTGTCAGCTGTCCATACAAACGTGCCAAAAATATATAAAAAAAAAACTAAATTAATCCACCTTTGTGGTTGATGCCTTCCACACTTTTTACCATCAATGGGTAATATGAGTGGTTTGGACACATATTTCGATGCCAACATTTCAAAAAGCATCATGTACAAACCATGCGTTTTGAGAAAAACGCATTTGAATGTTGAGCATCCATTTTCAATTCCCATTTTAATATAAAAGCAAAATAAGATGTTCTAATGATAACAAACGATGAAAAACGTTGCATTTGTTGATACTTGATCATCCATATTCAATAAAACATTATTTCCGTAATTTTATTTGAGAAAAACAAACATAACATCTTTTGAAATCACCAACGTCGATATCACCCTGCTGTCACTGAGGGGGGCGCTTTGTTATGATTCGTTTTTCTTCGCCGAATGTACATGGCGCTTTTTTCATGTTACTTTTTTTTCGTCACGAGGTTTATGTAGCCTTTTGTTTGACAGGTTGACAGGGCTATATAAACAGGGACTGCTGATGGCAGAGATTTTGTTTATGTTACTTTATTTAAAATCATGATTAAACAGACTTTACTGAAGTAACTTTTGCTCATTTTTGGTGGAGAGGTAGCTTATTAGAAGTACTTTCAGAATATACAATAACCCAGAAAGTGTCAAAATGTACATGATGCCTTTTGAAATGTTACCGTCGATTTCAGCTACGGGCCACCCTTGGTTTTGGGCTTTAGAATGGATTTAGATCAACTGTAAGGCAAGAGTCTTATAAAGGACATCAAATAACATCACTACACCGAAAACGACGTTTGAATTAATTTTATTTTTCGAATTATGAGCAAAAATGTAAATTTATTGAAAAACGACGCAAATGTTGTTTATTTCGAGGTTCCTAAATAAGCTTTCTGAAAAGTTGGATTGTTTGAAAAAGTTTGCTCAATGCTTATAACGTTACTATATGCTACTAACAAGGTATACAAACAACAACGGAACCTTAAATTCATTTAGAGGCTTGGTGGTGGAAGTGTTAAAATAAAATCTACTTGGGGGCAGAATGGACCACCCTTTTCCTGCCTTATAAAAACAATCAAAAGTTAAAAAAATGGAGGTACACTCAACCCCCGGTGGTTGGTCACTTTTTCGTTTGACACTTTTTTAGTTTGTACCCCGTTGGTTGGTCAAAGTCAAACTAAAAAGTGACGAACTGTCACTTTTTACACGGCGCTCACGCACACTATCAAAACACACGTTTGGTAGTGTGTGTGAACTCCGTGTAAAAGGGGTGTCAAACTAAAAAGTGACCCCGTTCGTTTGACAACAGTTGGTGTCAAACCACCGAGGTTTGAGTGTAAATGGATTATTTCACGCCTGGTAGCTTCACAAATCACGTTTGATGCAACACAAGTTGATTTTTTAGTTGTTTTGACACTTAGTTGTAAAAATAGTGTCTTTTTTCGACATATTTACACTATTTTCAAAAATCTTTGTTTTTTTAAGTTACTATTTTTATAAAAGTGATCAAATTTCATGGAAACTATAATGGAAAGGGTCCCTCAAGTAATTTCTTATCACCCTTCAACGTTGTATTAGAAGAAATGGCTTGTTTTCTAAGGTGGCCCATTCTGCCCCGCACCCTAGAAAGTTAGTCGAAAAAACTTTTTTTTAAGTGGCTCAAAAATATTTTTAAGTGAAAAATTTTGATCAACCAAGTATACAACATTGAAGGGAACATTCCAAAGCATGATGGCCTATCTACAATCACTTAACTTAGAATAGTTAAGTAAAGTAAAACTTAGAAAATGTACACAACTTACGGCCGTCATCCACAATCAACTAAGAAAATTTGCTGGGCTGATATACGTTGCTATGCAGTTGTTTGCTTACCTTTGATATGGAAACGTTTGTTACGAGGTTTGTTATGTTTTTCTATGGTTTTTGGTGTATTTCCCTTATAGGCGGTCCATTCTGCCCCACCTGCCCCTAATTGGTCATAACTCGAGACAGGTTTGCCAGATCTTCAATGTAGTGAACTCGTTGGAAAGGGCATTTAAAAAAAAATATTGTGCATGTTGAATTCATCAATGTATAAGACATCAAAAAATCCTGTAGAAATTTTTGGAATTTGATTTTATCTATTTAACGCAAATTTGCTAGGAAAACTTGTACCTTTTAGCAATTCGCAATTTTCAGTGTAAGAACGGGCCTTGACTGATCTTATGCACCAGGTTCCCGACGAACACGCACTGCCCTTACACCTACATCTCACCCTTGCTCTGAGTCAGTACGAGCAACACGCTAGAACACGCTTTGAGTGTTCGTGCCAGGCATGCACACCTTCTTTTCCGGTTACGCATTTTAACTCGGCCGGGGGTGGTACATTAAGTAGGGTTTGATGTAAGTATAAGCGCCTAACCATTTATAGTGTGCCTATCAACTTTCATTAAAGCAAAAACTGTTTTATTTTTTTTTTGTTTGAATTCAAAAACTTATTGTTATTTACTGTGTATTGTTTTCTCCTGAAATCTTCCCTATTGTTGAGTCTGTTTATCTGTTGCTGTTTCTTTTGTCGCGGTGTTTTGTTACAATTTTTGGTCCTAAGCATGTTAGAAAAGTTTTTCAAAAGTACAATAGTAGTATTTGTGTTAATCCTTTAATCATTCCATAAATTGAGTAAGGGCTCGAACCTCTCTTGCTTAAGAAAAAGGTGAAGTTTCAAAACAATGGACAGTGAAGGAAATATACTATGTAAAGAATCAATAGTAAAAGAAAGACAGTAGATAAAGAAATTAACAATATTTAATAAATAGAGGTAACAAACAAGCTTAGATTGTATTGAGGACAATTTACAGGGAAAATGAGAAATTATTCAAATAGATAAATAAAGAAAAGGCACATGATAAACAAAATTGACATCGCTGCCAAATTAAGGGAAAGCAGACAGTTTGTTACAGCAGCATCAATTGGTAAAAAAGAGTGGAAAAGCGTTGAGAAATAAGAGAATCAAATGAGTAAAATCGAAATCAAATGGAGGATAGTAAACAGAAGCCGCGTTAGAAAATCAGTGAAACAAAATAAACAGAAGCATCGATTGCATTATTATTACAAAATCATAATGTTACGTTATTTGGAATAGTTCGAATTGTTACAAGATCATCAAAAATTATAATTTTATTACTTTAAAGTATGTTTCTGTGCCAAAACTTAAGTGGATGCTCTGCCACGTGTTCACCGTTTGACATGGGGCGTCGTAATTTTCAGCTAGCCGTCATAGCATACTAAGGACAATACGTATATTTGAAGGGTGATTCGTTGATTCTGGAGACACCGGACGTCGATCCAATGCGCACCTTGGGGACAGAATGGACAACCCTGATTCCTTCTGGAATTTGTTCTTTGGACCATCCCCTACACACCTGTCTTTATTCCGAGTGAATCCATGTTGTCCCTAGACCTGTAGGAACGATTGAACGAAAAGCATAAAAATCCCATAGTAATTTACATGTAAACTTTGAACCGCTGGGGACAGGGCAATTCTCAACCAAATGGGCTGGTATTTGGCATGAGAGTCCTTATGGGTATCCTCTACTAGGGGAACCCCGGTTTGCCTGATTCTGAGAACTTTTTTGTTTGGCTGAAACACCCTACTAAACATACTGCGAATCAAAACAATACCGTCTACAATCACAAATTACTTCCCTTTCCCACATTGACGCGCCCCTTTCTTCTAGCCGTCTCTATTCTGACCCTCGCTGGTCAAAGGTTTACGAGTCGTTTCCACAGGCCACCAGCTAGAGACCCTATTAAGGATCTCTACCACCAGCTAGGTCACACCTTGTCATCATGATGACTAAATCAAGCCAACGTGGAGGTAAGAAAATAGGACACTTGCAAGGAACCAGAGCCATGCTGTTTTGTCCAAACAGCCCTACGGATGTAGTTGGGCTCCTTCCGGGATGTTCCTCGCCTGGGTGTCAACCGACGAGTATCATCAGTATCATGCACCCTTGGCTTGCAAGCTTCTTTTTAAAATAGGAATTGAAACAAGTTGTACAATTTGTGCACTTCTAGCAAAACAATGTAAATAGGCCAACTTCTAAGAGTAAACAAAGAGTCTATCCCTCTCATGTCAATTGATGTTTACATTTGGAACGAGCAGGATAGACTCTTTGTTTACACTTCGGCATTGGTCCAATTACATTGTTTTGCTAGACTTTTTCTCGAATCGCGGTTTTCGGTTTTGTGCCCTGATGAAATGTTTGGCTCGAAATTATTTTTTGAAGGTGAAAGAGTAACTGATGACTGCTGAATCCGCTGATTCCGTAATGATCTTGCTGATCGAAAGAAGCCCTCGCATGTTTGACACTGGCTCACCCCCGGTAGATACGGTAAACCTTCTTCACGGCGATGTAGTTAACCAAGCTGTGGGCGACCATTTCAACGCTTCCGTAGGTGTTTGTCGTAATGGTATTTTTTGCAATTCCGTCGTGAAACTACTTACTTTTCCTGTCATTCTTGAACGACGAAACAGCCTACTTTTCTGTACCAAAAATAACAGAATCGAAAAGTAACCCTTTTCAAAACAAATGCTGAAAAGTTCGACTCGTGCTAAAAAAAAATCCTCTTTTTGCAACTTGTTGCATAAACTACTATTTCATTGTGGCATCCGGATGTGGAACGGAAGGAACCAGCGTTGTACCAAATCTGAGGAGAAACTTTTATTTTCGACTGGACTGTTGAGTTGCCACAACTGAATGGTAAAAAGATGTTTGCTTTGATTGGATTCGCTTGGACAATTCGGATAAAAGCAACAAACAAAACGACGTTTTTTGACGTTTTTACTCACCTTTTAATGCCAGTTTTAAAAGAACAAAAGCTTCACATTGTTTATCTCATTGTATGTTTGTTGTTTTTTTTTGTTATTAATTTTCTGCATTCACTTTTCTTAATTTTCATTTCATCTCGCTTTATTTTTCTTTTGTTTTAATTTAATCGATACAGCTCCAGAGAGGGTTTATAATGGGGGGGAGAGATTAGCAACGAATATTTTCTATTCTTTAAGTTTCCTTTGTTTTACAATTCGTTCTGTCGCGACACACTTGCTTTTTTCTTTGCTAATTCCACACTCGACAAGGTGTTGGGAAAACGGGGAAACTGAGTCTGATGGAATGCAACTTTTTTTCATGTGCAGGCTAGAAACGCGGAAATGAAAACTTGTATGGGCTCTCTCTTTTTCTCTCTTTCTAAGGACGATAAGAAACAAAACAGGTGTGTAACTTCGATATCAGCAGTAAAGAATAGTGTGTGGGTGTTTATGTTTATTGTTTCCTCTCTCTTTTCATCAGCAGTAAGTTTACTAATTAAGGGAATCTTCTTAATCCGGTCCAGCAAGCCCTTCCCACCACGTTACCGAATTTTAGTGAGTTTATCATATTTGTTTTCTTTCTAAAAGTGCTCTCACGTAACGTTCCTTGTTCTTTATTCAGCAGAACCACGTAACAAAACGCAAAAAAGAAACAAAAAATAGAGTAATTAGCAACAATAGTGTCGTAGCGATAGTGAGTAGTAATAGAGTGTGGTGTGATAGTAAGTTCCTGTCTACCCATTGCCGGCCGTTGGCCGGAGACTTGCGCGTGGAACTTGCTGGTTTGGTGTAGGTTGTAGGAGGTGGTGGTGGTGACGAGGACGACGACGACAACGCAAACATTGGATTTTCATTTTGTTCAAAGTATTCTTCTTCTTCTGTTTTCTTTTTCTCTGAGAGCAGCACTAGTAGCGAAGCGCTCGTAATTTTATTCTTCTTCTTTGCTTCTTCTTAGAACTTTCCCTCGACGGACACGGAAACCCGCTCTCGCTCCCTTTCTCTCTCTGCCTCGGATTCAGATTCGCGACACAGCAGCTTAAGGCCACTAGAAGCAGCTGCCTTCCGGTGGCTGTGTTAACTTTAAGTTCTCCTTTAACGTCATAATCCGGCGAATCTCCTGCAGAATTGTCTTGATGGTGTAGTCACGATTCCAGCGGTTCAGCACGGGGACCATCCTGTTGTCGACCTGGGGAGGATAACAAATTTAGATAAGAGTTTAATCTCTTCCAATCAGGAATTCGCAAACTTACCACTCCGTTTTGATTATTGATACAGTTGATGTTGATCTTGGAGAGAAACTTGAGCGTCGGAGGGTCGTCCGGGTAACGCTCGCCGCACTCGACCTTCAATGAGTACATGCGGTTCTCGAACGGTGTCTGCGAAAGACAAGAAGACAACATTATGAAACTATACAGTTCAACGACTTGATGGCGTAAGACTCACCCGAGGGGGGCCAATGATCATGCCGGTCCAGTGCGTCAGCGTCATGTCGTCGTCCTTTTCGAGACCCCACGAGATGGTGCCGTCGCCGACGCCCTTCTGGCCGGCCTCCAGCTCCTCCAGGAGCCGGAAGTTACGGGGGACCACTGCGAATAAAGGGGAGAGGGAAAAAGGGAGAGATTTAAGAAGGTTGTCTGTCTGAGCAAATAAACGGTGTTTTCTAATCCAATCAGCAGGTTGACACCGTAGGCATGTTATTTGAGTTTTATAAGGGGATATCCAATAACCTTGCGGACATTTCTGAAAATTTCGAAATAACAAGAAAACATCCATTAAACTTACTAGGTACATTCGCCAAATAATTGTTCTATGTATCGGTAATTTTGGGGGTATCTTGGGTAGTCCTAGAAATCCAACCAACAACTACACAAAAAAAATCATGTCTCTAAGCATAGAATAAGGGCGAGAACTATGCGAACATACAGTCCAGACTTGATTAACCAAAGCCGCGATTGTCCGAAGGTTTGTATGTGACTTCGCAAAATAAAATCATGAAAAAAAATCGTATTTTTTAATCAACTTTATCTGGATGCATGTTTTAATTTCTTCACAGCCATATTGTCCTCCCACACCCCTGGCTGAAGGAGATAATCATTGCAAATCAATGTATCTAAAAATTTCTTCGTGGGTACGACGCCGTGACCAAGAAAATATTTTATCTAGACTTTTCTGATCAATTCCAGTTAAAAAATTCCCTTATATTTCAAAGGAAGCGCACGATACTTCTTGAATCTTCACCTAAAACGAAGCTTTGTGAATGATCGTGCTCCTCATTTGAAATATATGAAAAAAAAAAAAAAAAAAAATTGGAATAAATCAAAAATACCAAGGTAAAATATTTTCTAGGTCAGGGATATTTGTAAAGGACCCCCTAGGCGTCCTTCCCCCGAAGAAAAAAAAATAGGTTACATTGATTTGCAATAAGAATCTCCTTCAGCCATGGCGTGCCAGCATTTTGGATTAAAAAATTCTAAACCGGCATAACTACTTTTAATCACATGATTTTAACCCATGAGCAATTCTCTACCAAAACCGGAAATGGATTTTATTTGTATTTTTCGATTTGGCTCAAATTTTGTGGGGCCTTCCCTATGACCAAATAAACTATTTTGTGTGGTTGGTTCATCCATACAAGTCTCCATACAATTTTGGCTGCTGTCCATACAAAAATGGTATGTAAATATTCAAACAGCTGTAACTTTTGAGTGAATTTTCTGATCAATTTGGTGTCTTCGGCAAAGTTGTAGGTATTGTTGAGGACTTTTGAGAAAAAAATAGGTACAAGAAAAAAAAATTGCAGATTTTTTTATCAACTTTTTTTTCCTAAAACTCAATTAACCAAAATACGTATTTTTTTTATTTTCGAGATTTTTTGATATGTACTTTTGAGCCATAGAGAAACATGGTCAAAAAATCTGCCGCCAAGTTGTGATTTTTTGAAAAAACAGTGATTTTTGGAAAAAATCGAAATTTCATGCAAAAACAAGTTTGACATTATTTTTTAATGCAAAATTGAATTTGCAATCGAAAAGTACTTCACAGATTTTTTGACAAAGGGCTCCGTTTTCAAGATATAGGGGAAATCTACCCTTTCCAATCAAACACCTATCTTCGTCATATGGAGAGTTTGATGCTCGATGAAAGCTCAAAAAATACTATTTGGGCTATAAACTTACCAGCAACAGCACCACCTCGAGTAAGCACGCAAATGTATGCCACTTACTGGCCAAAAAGATCACATTTAATGCACTTTTGATCATAATTTGTATTTTGCGAGACCACTTCTCATCATTTTGTTGGCACACACAGTGACACACACGAGAATCCCTCAAACGCTTAATAAATATCGCCAAAATTAACTTTTCACTTTCGCTTACTTTTTCACGGCGCTTAAGATATGAAATTGCTTCCAACTACCGGCAACATGTTCTTTTGATCATTAGTAAGGCACTCACTTGAAGAATAATCCCGAAAAATGTAATAAATTAGCAAGCGCCATCAAAAAAACAAACGCGCCAAGTCGTTTGACGTTTCAATTTTCACTTTGCATTCCAATCGAAGGCTGAAGAAAACCGAGCGAGAGACGAAGGAAAAAAAGAACAAAGGCTGGCCGTCAACACCACCAGCAGCACAGCCAGCGATGCCAGGAAACTTTCCCTATAAATTCGTGAGTGTTCGTTTGAACTGTCAGCGCAAATGGCAACACTCGACAGAGTGTTGGAAGAAAAAAGAACTAAGCCGATATTAGAAAAATGGGCGTGGCCCAATGCATTCGCCTCGATTAGAATACCCTTGGGATTTTTTTTTGTTAAATGCTTGGTAAAGAAATAGAATAACTTTGAGTGAAAGTGAAAATAAACAGAAATGTTCACAAAAACTTGCTCTACTCGTTGGTGTACTTGGTTTTAGTAAAATTCAAGGGAGACTCTAGATTATCCAGCATCATTCAAACACGACCGCTTATTAGGATTAAAATGGGTAGATTTCCCCTAGCCACTGAATGTTTGATTTTAGCGAAATATTTGCAGTTTTTCAATTTTTAAAAATAGTGACCATAAGTGACCATTTCTAAAAATATTTTTTTTTTTTTAAAGTTCAGAAAATTTGCTATAAAATTGTCTAAGAGACATTGAAGATTGGACCTCGGGTTGCTGAGATAGAGCCGCTTTAAGAAAAAGAAACACGAAAATTGAAGTTTTCTTAATCTCACCAAAATAACCCACCATTTTCTAATGACGATATCTCAGCAACTAATGGTCCGATTATCAATGTTAAAACATGAAACATTCGTGAAATTTTCCGATCTTTTCGAAAAAAATATTTTGAAATTTTTTAAATCAAGACTAACATTTTAAAAGGGCCAAACATTGAATATTACGCCCATTTAAAATGCTAGTCTTGATTTAAAAATTTTCAAAATATTTTTTTTCGAAAAGATCGGAAAATTTCACGAATGTTTCATGTTTTAACATTGATAATCGGACCATTAGTTGCTGAGATATCGTCATTAGAAAATGGTGGGTTATTTTGGTAAGATTTGTCAGAAGTAGACAATGCTCACCTAGTATCAAACATCTTGGGCTTCACCCGACGAGTGCTGCCAACTTTGACAGCACATATTTTTTTTTTTTGAGCGCTCTGTCGCTAACGGATTCATTCCACTCGTGTCGCTTGAACAGTTCGGAGCTAAATAAATTTTGTTCGCGTACAACTCGTGTTTAGTTTTTTCATCATCGTATCTCAAAGACTTCTGGCTGTTTTAGTGAAAAAAAAGTTGATAAAAAAATCTGCAATTTTTTTTCTTGTACCTATTTTTTCTCAAAAGTCCTCAACAATACCTACAACTTTGCCGAAGACACCAAATTGATCAGAAAATTCACTCAAAAGTTACAGTTGTTTGAATATTTACATACCATTTTTGTATGGACAGCAGCCAAAATTGTATGGAGACTTGTATGGATGAACCAACCACACAAAATAGTTTATTTGGTCATAGGGAAGGCCCCGAAAAGTTTGAGCCAAATCAAAAAATACAAAAAAAAAAATTGTCGAAATCGGCCGATTTCGTAGAGAGTTGCTCCCATGAAAAATCACCTGATTCAGAAGTTGCAAAATGTTTTGTTGGTTGGTGTCTTCCTCACATTAATATAATCTTGAGATTTTCATTCTTTTGCACTCATTGTAAAGGCTAGTATGCATATCGGAAGGAACGCAAAACTCCATACAAAAAAAAAACTCCCAAGAAACGGTTAACAGAATCCCAAAAAAGTGTCCACGTGGTTTATGGATGGTCCCTTTGATTATTTTTTCAAAAAAATTTAAAATATTGATTTCTCAATATAATTAATATCATTTTCAATTTAGTTTATATTTAATAATTGTTGTTTAAAGTTTTTAAATAAACATTTTTATTCAATTTAATTTACACTTTTAAATATTTTTGATCTTTTATGTTTTCCCCCAAAGAACCTCAAGCGCGCACACCGTCAAACGCGCTCATACCGAACTGTCAACTTTTCTTGGCGGGGTCACGAAAAGAACACGTAGCATTTCTTGACCGCGTTCCTTCCGACCTGCATACCGTGCCTTAAAGATCTTTTGATTGCTTATAACTTTTGATAGGGTTGTCACACTTTCAATGTTTGGACTCGTTAGAAAGGACCATTTTAAAAATGTATAACATGACGGAATTTCTCACCAAAATCATCCTTTTTAAAATCTTTCGAAGTCTTACTAAAATCGTTGTTTGCCTTTCTTACAAAAGAAAGGTTTAAGGTTTGCTTTTGGAAAAACGCTTTTCTCAGAAATCTTTAAAAAATCGTGCAGGGCGAGGAATAGTCCCAGAAAAAATCCTATTACTAATTTGAAGGTTTTGATGCGCTCCTTCGATTGAATTTTGGCCCGAAACCCGGAACTCAAAGCCTGATTACTGAGAGCTTTTTTTCTGAAATACTTGTGCGATGTTTGTATCCGCTCTTACAAATTTGTGTCTTCCATCATTGGAAAACCGCTCGTAAAACCCACAATTTTGATATTTCTTATTTTTCCTTTTTTTTCCTATTTTTACCCTTTATTAAATTAAATTAAATGTCTTTATTGAACTTTCTTATTATAATTACATTTCATTTATATTCTAAGTGGTATGGCTACATGCTCTTCATCTTTGTTATATTTTTCGTTTTTTTATTAACTGTTCACATTCATTTATTTACTTCAAATTGTTTTACATTTTTGCATTGAATCGAATACATTTGGGTAAAAAAGAAAAAAAATCACTTTAACAACTCGACGGTAACATTTCAAAAGACATCATGTACATTTTGACACTTTCTGGGTTATTGCATATTCTGAAAGTACTCCTAATAAGCTACCTCTCCACCAAAAATGAGCAAAAGTTACTTCAGTAAAGTCTGTTTAATCATGATTTTAAATAAAGTAACATAAACAAAATCTCTGGCATCAGCAGAGCCTGTTTATATAGCCCTGTCAACCTGTCAAATAAAAGACTACAATGTAGTCATGAACCTCGTGACGAAAAAAAAGCATCATGAACAAAGCGTCATGTACATTCGGTAGAGCGTCCAATTTCCCGTCCCGGGAAAAAAATTCCCGGGAATTCCCGGGATTTCCCGAAAAAAAATATTTCCCGTTTCCCGGGAAATTTCTAAATTTCCCGGGAATTCCCGAAATTCAAGCGGAAGTATACATTTTCTTAACTTTTTGGTACATTTTTGAAACTTCAAAATAAATAATGAAAGCACTAAATTTTATTTTATCAAATTCAATTTTCTGTTCTTATTGAACTTATCAGTTCGTCTGAAAATTTCATGTCAAGATTTATTTCAGATGATATTAATTTCTGAAGCATTCACAACTTGGAATAGATTTTGTTTATTTGTTGGGCAACAATAATTGCGATATTATGAAATGAAAATAAACAATTAAAATGTGTTATATCATTTGAAAATAAGGTACCTCTTCCCCCCAAGATCAAAATTTATTTTGTTTACATTTTGTTTACCATGACCAAATTGGAAGAAAATTGAATTGGTATCATTAAATGTCTCTAAGAGGATTTTTGCAGGAAAAATTAGGTTAATTTGTTTAAAAGTGTTTGAGAAATTACAGTTAAAAGTTGAAAATTTATAGAGCACTAGAACTACCAAGGGCGTAAGATTTAATAAAAAAAAACTACTTCGTATTCCCAAAAAATGCAAACATATTTCAAATAGTTTTGAGTTGTGATTACATAAAAATGGTATTTCAAGTGAATAGCCGATTTTTAAAGTAAATTCAATGCTTATCGATTTATTCATGAGATTAAACCAGTTAGATTTGTTCTGGATAAATTATTTGCCATGAAAAACATATTTTCTTTATTATATTTTGTTTCATTTCAATGTTTTGTCATGAAAAACACATTTGCTGCATGATTTTTTTTTCATTTAATCTAAATTATCAATTTTATTCATTACCATATTCTCTAAGCTCTATATCGTTTTGGAGCACGGATTAATTTTACTCACTTTCCAAACACTTTGATTTAAAAATTATACCTAGCTACTTCTTATCAATACAAAAAACCAATAATTATTTTTTGATATTTTGAACGAATTGAAAGATTTATAGATTTTCTTGAAGTTGTATTTTTTACAAGCAGCCATAGCAATGATTGAACCTAACATAACCTAACATTTTAGTTGCTATTTTATACTATTTTGTTGCAAAATATTAACCAGAACCATCAGAACAATTTTTGATAAATTTAAAATTTCCCGGGTATTCCCGGGATGTCCCGGGAAATTTGTTGAAAATTTCCCGTTTCCCGGGAATTCTGTAACCCCGGGAAATTGGACGCTCTAACATTCGGCGAAGAAAAACGAATCATAACAAAGCGTCCCCCTCAATGCCAGCAGGGTGATATAAGCGTTGGTGATTTCAAAAGAAGTTATGTTTGTTTTTCTCATATAAAATTACGGAAATAATGTTTTATTGAATTTGGATGATCAAGTATCAATAAAAGCAACGTTTTTCATCGTTTGTTATCATTAGAACATCTTATTTTGCTTTTATATTAAAATGGGAATTGAAAATGGATGCTCAACATTCAAATGCGTTTTTCTCAAAACGCATGGTTTGTACACGATGCTTTTTGAAATGTTGGCGTCGATTTATGCGATCAGGGGCAGTGTAGGTATGTTCTCTTTCGATTGAATTTTGGCCCGAAACCCGGAACTCAAAGCCTGATTTCTGAGAGCTTTTTTTCTGAAATACTTGTGCGATGTTTGTATCCGCTCTTACAAATTTGTGTCTTCCATTTTGATATTTTCTATTTTTCCCCATTTTTCCTATTTTTACCCCATTTTTTATTGAATCAAATTCGAAGTCCCGGCTCGTTCTCGCTCGAAGGATCGACAAGTCGTCATTTCGAAGCATAAACGCCAGCACATTTACGCTTGCGCGTTTTGCGCTGCGCGTGAAAGTGTTCTTTCTGGCTTCTCATAATAGATCGACAAAGTGCAATATCGATATATATATTTTTTAAAGTTAATCATAGACTAACATTAAAGACTGAGTACCCTTTTTGCCTAATAATGTCAAACCAATATGTTTTTCTAAACCTCTGAACTTAAAAAATGGCATTCGAGGTTTAGCCTAAAAAGATTCGAAACTTTAGGTCACATTCCCACTGGGTGGTATCATAATGTTTCTGAAAAATTAATTGCACCAATATATTTGTTGGGATTTTTTAGCATAACTATTGTACTTTACAAAACTTCATAATATAAAGTAGGGTCTTGTGGAACCCCAAGATGGATCGAATAAAACCAGAACGGTTCAAATCGGTTCAGCCAGTCCGGAAATAATCGTATGCATTTTTTCGGTGCACGAACCTACAGATATACACAGACGCACGCACAGATTAAAGAATTTGACTGTTTCAGATTCTGAGAAGCTAGGTATACACCAGGGTGGCCACCAGATTTGGATTTTCAATTTCCCGGTTTTTCCCGGTTTTCTCCCGAGGCCAGAAGGAATTTTTCCATATAGTTTTAAATACTATGTTTTTTATAGACTGACGTTAGTATCAAAATACTTTTTGAACGTATACACAACGTATACCTTTCGTTTTGAGAATTACATAAATTATTACTGGAAAGCAGGAAATAGGATTTACAATGTATCAAATAGGTAAAAAAGATTTGCCACATTTATTGCAAATAAGTTATGCACGGACATAGAAAAAAGAAAAAAAAATAAACATGTTTTGATGTTTTAAAAAGTTTGAGCAACACAAAATGGTAAGAAATCAATTGACTGTGCTGCGATTTTCTGAACAACACAACCGAAACAGTCAAAATTGAGTTAATATTTTTTAAATAAATTTTCAGATGAGAATTAAATAAAACCCAACAAAAACTCAACTTTTATGTTGATGTAGTACCTATCCACATAAAAGTGACTGTTTGTATTGAAATGACTATTTTGCAGTAGAACTCTGAAAATATTGTAATTTTAAAATATCTGAAAATTTTATTTAAAATTTAAATTACAGTTTTAAAACAAATTTAGCAAGAAAGATATTTCAAGTGTTTTGAATTTGAACACAATTTGATAGGCATTTATCTGTTAAAAGATTCCCAAATAACTATATAAAAATATCTTAAATACCAAATATTTCCGACATTTTAAAATTATACAAAAGTACTCAAATCTGTTTTAATAACACAAAGACAAAGTTTCATAGCAATTTGTCCTTAATAATTTGTTAGACTGAGAAAGCCAAAAATCATCTTATAAAATACTACTAAAAACAGATTTTTGAAATTCCACCAAATGTGCCAAAATTGTGTACAGTCCAGACTCGATTATCCGAAGTTTCGATTATCCGAAATATTATCGAGTCTGGACTATATTATTATTTTTACGGCGCACATCAAGTAGAGCTTTTTGCACCACGCTTTTCGGATTTAAGTATCTTAAAAATTATGGGAACTATCGATATGATTTTTATTCATCCCCTGAAGTACTGTCTACAAAACAAATAAAGCAGATTTTTACAATTTTTACAATCATATTGTTGAAGGGTTAAATCCGTAAGTTTGACAATTTTGAAATAAGAAGGCAACAACTTCCTTGGCTGCTGTGCAACCTTAAGTTGATATTGAAATATATAATAAAATTAAACGGATGAATTTAGTCAATTGTTTATTGTGCTTATGGAATTCAATACTTATTGAAATAAGATTTCAAAAATCATACGGCTGAGTAAATTTTCTATTGACACGCGAAATTGATCGGAATATTGCAGCTTATCAAAAATTTGTTTTTTTAAATCGGGTCCGGTGGTTTTTTAAATCGTGGTTGCATTTCCCCCCAGTTGGCCCCGATGGCATTTTACGAGACGAGATTTGTCGGAATGAGGAAGTAAATGGCCCAGGCTTAACCAACTCACTGCCAAAGGTCGTCAGTTCGAATCCCGGGGAGGATGGGAGCTTAGGTGGAAAAAGAGGTTTGGATTACCTCACTGTTTTAAGCCTTCAGACATCTTGTTTTGCCATAGCCATAGCGCCAAGTCTACAGCATGGCCTTGAACAATTTATTTTATTTAAAAAAGCAAGTTCACCGAAGAAAAATATCATGGAATACTCAACAGAAGAAAATAAAACCAAAGCCTAGTAGCTTGAGTCTATTACACAAAATAGTATAATATTCTAATAGAGAAAAGTATACATTGAATTCATTTAAGAGGAATTTGTCGAATTTTAACTAAACTTAAAATATTTTCCCGGTTTGTCAGTCAAATTCCCGAGTTTTTCCCGGTTTTCTCCCGATGGAATAAATTCCCGGGTTTTTCCCGGTTTTCCCGGTTTTTTCCCGAGGTGGCCACCCTGGTATACACTGAAACCCCGTTGATTTGACACCAGATGTTGTCAAACGAACGGGGTCACTTTTTAGTTTGACACCCTCTTTACACAGCGCTTACACTTACTACCAAACGTGTGGTTGACAGCTCGTCACTTTTTAGTTTGATTTTGTCAAACCAACGGGGTACAAACAAAGAAAGTGTCAAACGAAAAAGTGACCAACCACCGGGGGTTGAGTGTATTCAGAAAAAAAACCTTTCACGTCTACGAAAGTTTTCAAATCTATGATTTAACTTTAAAGTTGAAAGTTTTATACCGGTTGGTCGTGGTTCTATGTGAAATAGAATAAAATCAAGATTCCTGCAAATCGTGTAAGAGAATCAGTTGAACCTAGTTTATACCTCAATCTTTTAAAAGTAGTTTTTTGTAATCTGTAATGTCTAGGATTATAATTGGTCAAAATTTAATGTTACTTTATAGAAAGTTGCTTTTTAAGAGATGTATAATAGTAATTTTTGCAATTCCGTCGTGAAACTACTGACTTTTTCTGTCATTCTTGAACGACGAAATAGCCTACTTTTCTGTACCAAAAATAACAGAATCGAATAGCAACACTTTTCAAAATAAATGCTGAAAAGTTCTACTTTTCAGTACTCAAATGGGTGCTGAAAAGTTGAACTTTTCAACACTTGTTTCGAAAAGTAACAATTTTCAACATTTTTTTATTTACACGATTTATTGACAAAATACATGAAAATTTGACTTAAAATTTCACTCAGTGTGTGTTATTTTGGAATTGCAAAAAATGTTGTATGGAACTCGTTGCAAAACTTGATTTTTTCAGCACTCTTCGTATTTATCCAACTCGGTGAACCTCGTTGGATAAATGTACGACTCGTGCTGAAAAAATCCTCTTTTTGCAACTTGTTGCATAAACTACTATTATGCAACAAGTTGCAAAAAGAGGATTTTTTCAGCACGAGTCGTACATTTATCCAACGAGGTTCACCGAGTTGGATAAATACGAAGAGTGCTGAAAAAATCAAGTTTTGCAACGAGTTCCATACCACCTTTTTTTGCAATTCCAAAAAACACACACTGAGTGAAATTTTAAGTCAAATTTTCATGTATTTTGTCAATAAATCGTTTAAATAAAAAATAAAAAATGAAAAGTGTTACTTTTCGAAACAAGTGCTGAATAGTTCAACTTTTCAGCACCCATTTGAGTGCTGAAAAGTAGAACTTGTCAGCATTTATTTTGAAAAGTGTTGCTATTCGATTCTGTTATTTTTGGTACAGAAAAGTAGGCTATTTCGTCGTTCAAGAATGACAGGAAAAGTAAGTAGTTTCACGACGGAATTGCAAAAAACATTTTTTAAGGGCAGGAAATTTAAAGATTTTTTTTTAAGTTTACTTAAAATTAATTTTGAAATTTTATGATCTACATTTTAATGTAGGTATCTTTAAAAAAAATGAACATCAGAATCTTCTACAACTTGACTAACAATTTAAAACATCATTCGCACCCGTCGTGAGGATTGCATCGATTAGCCGATCATCCGACATACACGGAATGACTTTTGCGAACAAAAAAAAAAACGACGAAGGCAATGACGACGGAAAAAGGAAAGGACAGAAACAGCAACAACAACTCTCAAATTCCAAAGTTAGCAAGTGCTTCTCTTGATTTCCGCAGTTATTTTTCATAACAATGTCCCTCCGGTAATCGGTTCCGCCGGATCTCCGGAATCTGACTCCGTCTGTCAAAATGTACAACTCCCCCAACCACCAGCTCCCCCTCCCAGTTCAACCCAGTGCGTGTGTTACGCCGACCTTTCAGCTGTCATTCGGTCATCCAATTTTCTAACCCCCAGCTTTCCCTTCCCCACAGAGAGAAAAAAAAACTTACCGACGCCGGAGGACATGTTCGCCGTCGGGTTTCTGCGGCCGCCGGAACTGCTGGTGCTGAGGATCCCACCCGTTTAGGAGACTTTTTTGGGGCCTTTTCCACACACACAGACACGGGGGGGCACGCACGCACACCACCCTCACACACACACACCGATAATGCCGCAGAGCGCAAGAGGAAGAAAAATTCGCTTGTGTGGCTGCCTCGAGGAGGAAAAGCACGGAATCGATCCTTTTGGAGACTTCCGGCGCGACGTGGGGAGGGCACTTCTGTCCCACGGGTAATGATGCGCACACACTTGGAACCTGGCTGCAGCGAGAGAGCTGCCGAAGGGGAACCGACGTTGGCCAACACAGAGGTTTCCTCTTCCTGGGGCGCAAGGCTCGTCGTCGATGGACCGCCGTGACTAAACTTTTTCTGCGGTTTTCTTCTTCTTTTTTCGCTCGCTCGCTCGGGTTTGACTTTTGTGCCTTTTTTTGCGCGGAGTGCTGTCAGTTGAGGCGTCAAGTGATGGACGCGTTGTCGAGTGACAGTCGAGCGAGGGGCTTTTGTGAGGGAGTAATTGGCAAATCATGGTATTGAATAGACAGGTTGGGAGGGTTTTACATGATAAAGGTTGAAGAATTTTTTTCATAGTTTTTTATTTCAAATGTGTGGATTACTCCATCTCGTTATTTTATTAAAAGTGGTGCTGCATTCATTTAATTCGTCAAACTGCTTATTTTCGTCTTATCTGCAGAGATCCCTTAACTTTGCTTAGTTATTGATCAGCTCACTCAAAGGTTTCGGTGCGTAGGGAAAGTTTCTTGACAAGCACCTCAAGTGCCTCATCAACCAGCTGTGGATGGGTAACAACCAGCTCCTTCCAGCCACGAGTCTTCGTTAGCCCTATTGGCCCTTTCCATATGAACGCCAGCGCTCGATGCTTCAGTTCAAGATCCCCACACGTTGCTCCCAGCTTGAGTGCGTCCGCGACATTGTCCAGCGAAAGCGACTCCAGAATCGCGTCCTGACAGAGCCGCATGAGCGATCCGATGTTGTATCAGAAGCCAGCTGAAAACAAGCCGAACTTCATACCGTCCAAATCGGACACTTGGTTGGTATCGCAGAAACTCTGCAAACACTGCCGGCTCCATGTCGTCCACTTTGAAACGCTTACCCCGACCCTGGAACATGTCCGCAAACACGGTGCTTCGAGCGGCCAGAATGCCCTTGTACGCCGTAAACTTGCGATTTCCGACCACCAGCTCGACGTCGCCAAATTCCGTGTTCAGCAGCTTTTCCATGTCCGAGTTTAGGTTGGCGCTTGCCACGTGGAACTTTTGAATGTCTTCGCTGCTGCTCGTTTCTCGTTTCTCTTCAACGTCTCGGATTGCCACTCTGCATGAAATAACGAGTTTATCGTCTCGGTTCTTTACACACGTTACAAGACTCGTCTGTTTCCGGAAAATTTGCACCTCATCAGAGTCCGGTGTGAATTCAAGAAGTTTGCCTCCAACATAAATCTTCTGGTGGTTCCCATACATCGTACAGTCGAATTCAACTTCCATCCTCTCTGAGCACTGCGTCACGGGTAGAAGGTACAGCGATATAACTTCGTCACGTGCTGGGTCGCGTGTAACCACCTCATCGTCGTCAGATGTATCCGTGTCAACGTCCTCGGATGAATCCTGGACTTCATCAATAAGGAATACCAGCTTCCACTTGGTGGCACCAGGCTCGCTAGGGAATTCGGGAGAATACGCGATCCTTCGTTGGTTTCGGTTTGCAACCCAGACACTGAAGTCGTCGATGACCCAGGTGAACTGTGCCTCCGGAAATCCGAACGTGATCCATTTGTAGCTCGTGTCCCGGATGACGGAAGTGGTTGGCCTGGAACTGGTTGAGTAATTATTTTACTTCGATAGAAATGACGGAATATCTTTACGAACTTTCTCTGTCCGCTGGACACCGACGATTTCTTTGACCTCTTTGGCATAACGAAACAGATGCTTTTTAAACTTTTTAAACAATACAACAAAAATATGAGTGCTTGTTTTCGCGCCAAACCAAATAAGAGATGTGAGCCGTGATTAATGCCAAATGTGTGCACGGAAAATATCCAGCAATCGAGGAATTCTGGTAGCGTTCTTTTATTACGTAACGCAGAAAATCGGATTTTTAGACCCCCTCTCCCCCTCGTATCAATATTTCCATCGAGAAATTAAAAGTGCAACATGAAGTTAAACATTATGTCAAGCTGCTGTGAAGTTTACCATGACAGCTGCGAAAGTTCCACTCCATGTTACCGGCTCACATCTCTCTTTTTAATTTATCGATACAAATCAAGCAAAACATTGTAAAAGGACCTAAGTCAAAAATGTAAACAAACAGCATTTTTGTTGCAAACGATGCTAAGAACCTAAAAGTATCGCTACATACACGCAGAAAAATAAGGCATATTTGAATCAACAAAACGTTTTGTTGATTTGAAAATCACATTTTTTTGTTAAATCAACGCTAAACGTCAAAGCAGCTTTTTCAAAACAACAAAAGACTTTTGTGGAATCGAGAAAATCAAGGTTTGTTTTAACGCAAAATTGGCGTTGATTATATTCAACAAAAAAATTGTTGATTCAAACCTCTGCAAAACTTTTTTCTGTGTGTATTTTGAACAAATTTAATATTTAACAAATTTAAATATTTATATTTAACAAATTTAAATATTTATATTTAACTAATTTAAATATTGCATATTTAAATTGTTAATTTTAAATGAAATTGAAACGAACGTAACACGGCCTCCGACCCCCCTCCCCCCATCTGCGTTAAGTAATAAAAGAACGCTCCCTTGTAACAGTAAATAGAGCAATCTACGTGCACATGTATTGCGTATACGTACACGAAAAGAAAGTGAGGTTAAATTTTGTCCGGCCAGCAAAATCAAATGGTGCGCTAGTGTGCGTACGCGAAACGTCATAGGGAGCGTCTTTTATTACGTAACGCAGTAGGGGGGGAGAGGGGGTCGGAGGCCGTGTTACAATTTTTTTTAAAATTTGTATGGAAATTTTGTTACGAGGGGGGGGGGAGGGGGTCTAAAAGTCCGATTTTTCGCGTTACGTAATAAAAGAACGCTCCCATAAAGCTCTATCGAGAAATTTAAAAAAGAGATGTGAGCCGGTAACATGCGTCAGACGTCCGTCGTTTCAGTACATAGAGAACCTGAAGTTTATCGAGAAATTAAAAAGAGAGATGTGAGCCGGTAACATGGAGTTAAACTTTCGCAACTGTCATGGTAAACTTCACAGAAGCTTGACAGAAAGTTTAACTCCATGTTGCACTTTTAATTTCTCGATTGGCATTCATAAGCTAAACAACATGCGACATCTAGTGTTGAGTAGCAGAACAGAGCGAAGAATGTCGATTGTAATTTCCGCCCTTTGAGGTTATGTATGCGAATTCTGTTTTGTTAAATTCCAGCGTTCGAAACAACTTTTGAGCAAAAATTCGAGCTGATACTTTGTTAACTTTTGATGCTTTATCATTTTAAACAATATTATTTTTTCAAAATTATTTTTTTTCCAAATTTTTTTTATTGCGTTAATTTATAGAGGGCAAAAAGTTTACACTCGTACTACTTGAATTTTTTCTCAAAAGTTGTTCTAAGAGCTGTAAATTCAATTTTAAGTTTGCATTCCTATGTAACCGAACAGCGAAAATTTGAATCGTCATTCTTCGATGCTTTGCACCATCTGTCGGAATTATGGAGCTTTTAATCGTGAATTAGAGAACGGACATCTCAAACCAAAAGTATCAATCGAAGCAGGAGAACTGTCAAACGGAGGTACCAATCGAGCAAAAAATTGAAAAGAGAGATGTGGGCCGGTAACATGGAGTGAAACTTTCGCAGCTGTCATGGTAAACTTCACAGCAGCTTGACAGAAAGTCCATGTTGCACTTTTAATTTCTCGATTCGCGATTAAAAGCTCCATAATTGGGTACTAAAGCCCTATGTCAATTTTTATGTACAACGGTAAAAAACACGATTAAAAACCATTTCTGATCACTTTTTTCATTTTAATGCAAAATTTTTTTTCAACAAGACAACATTTTTTCGATGGATCAACTATGGTGCCCTTGGAACGAGCTGTCAAGTAGGAGCTTTTCTGTCAAGAAGGACCGCGAGGTTAATTTTTCAAAATTGATTTAAAAATCCATTTTATACTCTTTCTGGTCGTACAAAGGGTCATTGTACTCAGAAAAATAAGCTTTATCGCTGCAGACAATAGTATCAGCAATTTAAGCTTCATTTTAGGACCCAATTCCGGCAGATGGCGCAAGAAATCGAAGAATGACGATTCAAATTTTCGCTGTTCGGTTACATAGGAATGCAAACTTAAAATTGAATTTACAGCTCTTAGAACAACTTTTGAGAAAAAATTCAAGAAGTTGGAGTTTCAACTTTTTGCCCTCTTAAATTAACGCAATAAAAAAAATTGAAAAAATAATATTTTGAAAAAATAATATTGTTCAAAATGATAGAGCATCAAAAGTTAACAAAGTATCAGCTCGAATTTTTGCTCAAAAGTTGTTTTGAACGCTGGAATTTAACAAAACAGAATTCGCGATTAAAAGCTCAAAAATTCCGACAGATGGCGCAAAGCATCGAAGAATGACGATTCAAATTTTCGCTGTTCGGTTACATAGGAATGCAAACATAAAATTGAATTTACAGCTCTTAGAACAACTTTTGAGAAAAAATTCAAGTAGTACGAGTGTAAACTTTTTGCCCTCTATAAATTAACGCAATAAAAAAAATTGGAAAAAAAATAATTTTGAAAAAATAATATTGTTTAAAATGATAGAGCATCAAAAGTTAACAAAGTATCAGCTCGAATTTTTGCTCAAAAGTTGTTTTGAACGCTGGAATTTAACAAAACAGAATTCGCATACATAACCTCAAAGGGCGGAAATTTCAATCGACATTCTTCGCTCTGTTCTGCTACTCAACACTAGGTGTCGCATGTCGTTTGGCTCTTGAACGGCAATTACTCGATAGGCCCCCAAAACCAAAGCTAAAAACTCTATTCGCGTAGGAGAACTTTGGTGCAAGGTTACGTTTACGGTTTTGCGCGATAAGTGCAAAGGGGAGTGAAAACTATTCTAAGATTTTTTAAAAGAAAATTGATCTTTTGGAATAAAATAAAGTTAACAGGAGGTAAGAAATAAAAAGTTCTATCGACTGACTTTTTGATTTTTTTGCTAAGTTGCCTTTTTCATTGAAAATTCTGAGATCCGGATTGAAAACGCGAGAATGAGGTTAGATTGCTAATTTTGAAAATCAATCCAATTATCATTTTTCAAGCAGATCTTTGCTTTTATGGTAGAAGTGACTTTAAAAAATAATTGTCCACTTGAATAATCTACATTCTCAATTGATTAGTTATGTTTTGGTTGATTAAAACATTCCCTTATTTTGAATCAGATAATGAACAGGTTAAATCGACCATCACAAAAATATTTTCGTTTATATCAATTAAGCTATTTATTTCTTACCTGAAAATTGTATAATTTGCTTTTAAAGTCGATTTTATGATAAAATAAAACAATTTCAAATTTCAAACCTCGTTTCAAACCAATTTACTCGCTGTAGGTTATAATGAAAACATCTCCCCAAGTTTGAGCGCCCTCTAGTGGAGGGTAATTTTGACTTTTGATTGTCTATAGGCAATCAAACGTCAAAATTACCCCCCACTAGAGGGCGCTCAAACTTGGGGTGATGTTTTCAATATAACCTACAGCGAGTAAATTGGTTTGAAATTGTTTTATTTTATCATAAAATCGACATTAATAGCAAATTATACCATTTTCTGGTAGGAAATAAATAGCTTAATTGATATAAACGAAAATAGTTTTGTGATGGCCGATTTAACCTGTTCGTTATCTGATTCAAAATAAGGGAATATTTTAATCAACCAAAACCTAACTAATCAATTGAGAATGTAGATTATTCAAGTGGACAAATATTTTTTAAAGTCACTTCTACCATAAAAGCAGAGATCTGCTTGAAAAATGATAATTGGATTGATTTTCAAAATTAGCAATCTAACCTCATTCTCGCGTTTTCAATCCGGATCTCAGAATTTTCAATGAAAAAGGCAACTTAGCAAAAACATCAAAAAGTCAATCGATACAACTTTTTATTTCTTACCTCCTGTTAACTTTATTTTATTCCAAAAGATCAATTTTCTTTTAAAAAACCTTAAAATAGTTTGCACTCCCCTTTGCACTTATCGCGCAAAAACGTAAACGTAACCTTGCACCAAAGTTCTCCTACTCGAATGTAGGTGGCGAATAGAGTTTTTAGCTTTGGTTTTGGGGGCCTATAGAGTTATCTACGCGCGCATGTATTGCGTGTACGTACACGAAAAAGATTGAGGTTAAATTTTGTACCAGCCAGCAAAACAAATGGCGTGCTAGTGTGCGTGAGAGCGGGCTTAGATAACTCTATTGCCTTTGACTCGATTGCCTCCGTTTGACAGTTCTTTAATCAGAAATGAATAAATCGAGCATCAGTCAGATTTGAGTAAATTTCACTATGAATTCAACGAACGGTGATGAAAATTTTAAAACCATTAGGCTTTGTTTAATTCAATCTTTTATTTTATTGATCGATTTGAAAATACGATAAGAGAATTTCGTTAGCCTTTCAGAAAATATAAAGTGCCTCGCTGGCCAGCCCTGGAAGCGATTGTTGCAGCTCATCCCAACCTCGCACCTCTGGCATTTTAATCGACTCGTTGCATATGAACGCCAGCGTTTTATGCTTCATTTCGTGTGCCTCGCAATTTGCGCCCGTTTTAAGCGCTTCCACAACCGTGTCCGCGGAAAGTCCAGCCAGGATCGCGTCCTGGCAAAGTTGCTTGAGCGATCCGATGTTGAACCGGTGGGCGGCTGCAAACAGAGGAAACTTCAATACACCCAGATCGGACACCTGGTCGGTGTAAATGTATCGGAGAACTTCTTCAAACATGCTCGGTTCCATGTCGTCGATTTGGAAGCGATTGCCCTGCCCCTCAAACATGTCCGCAAACACGGTGCTACGGGCGGCCAGGATGCCCTTGTACGCCGTAAACGTGCGATTTCCGACCACCAGCTCGACGTCGCCAAAGTTGTCCATTTGCAGAAGCTTCCCCATGTCGGCGTGTAGTTTGGCGTTTGCCACGTGGAATTTCTGGATATCAGCGCTGTTGCTTTGAACGTTTTTCCTCAAAATTTCCTCAATAACCACTTCACATGAAATAGTGAGCTCGTTCCCGCGTATCTTAGCCTCTTCAACCAAGCGGTAGACGTTGTACAGATTTTTGCATCCCTGGAACTCATCTGCGTCCGGCGTAAATTTCAGCGTGAATCCTCCCGTCACAAGCAACCGGCATTTGCCGTACACCTTGAAGTAGAACTGAACCTGCATGTTCTCTGGGCATTCAACCGGGTCAAGGAACAGCGACGTTTGCCGATCGTCAATCCGGAACACCATCCTCCACTTGGTGGCACTTGGCCCGGCCGGGAATTCCGGTGAGTACGCGATCTTGACCTTACGCCGCTTAACGCTCGCAATCCAGATGCTGAAGTTTTCGATGACCCAACTGAAGTGTATCTCCGGAAAACCAAGCTGCGTCCATTTGAGGTACGAGTTCCGGGTGACGGATGTGGTTGGCCTGGGACGGAACGTCGTTTTTTATGAAGTTAATGGGGTTTAGTGCACAATGTTTACATACCCTCTTGGTTCACGGGACTTCGGAGTATTCTCAGACTTTCGTGACATGACGACGGCTGGAACAGATTCTTTATCGGTCCGGAAATTTGTCAAAATTATTTTGGTATGTTTTTGCGCGCAAAAAGGCCAAGTGTCGACATAGGAGATGTATGACGATTTTGACGTTTCGCAGTTCAACCTGCAGTTCAACGAACACGGCTAACATCTTTAAATTACGTTGGCGTTGGCGCGTAAAACGGTAAACAAGTCGAATCCTGTTCCGTTAGTAGGTAATCTTCGTTCGAGAGGTTCGAGAGTGATAAGCCGTTAGTCCTATTTTAAAATTTACTAATTTTAATGCTAATCCATTTTTCTTGTTGCTTACAGTCGTCATGGAATCCGTCGAAGTTGACCTGTACAACCATTGGTCCACGCTTGAATATCCGGAGATTCGTTTCACCTGGGTCATCAGTAACTTCAGCGAGTGGATTGGAACCATCAAGCGGCAAAAGGAGTGGGTCGCATATTCGCCGCTCTTTCCGCGCGAACCGTGCCCTACAAAGTGGAAGCTGATGTTCCGGATCGAGAGGGAACGCGACGGCGATGAAAAGATTTCGCTTTTCCTTTGCCCGTTGATGGGATCGAGTAATTTGGAGGTTTTCTTCCATTTCATGTTCTATGACAATCTGTACGTGCCACATATGGCAGAACTGGACTTGTCTTTTACGCCGACGGATAAGTTTCTTGGCTACGAGGGCTTCTACGATCTGCCAAAGCTGCTCGCAGATAACGAACCACGAGGAAATACGGTAAAGTTTGCCTGTACTGTGACGATCATGGAAAAGCTTAGATCGCTAGACAGTTGCGAAAAAGTGCAAAAGCTGCACGTGGCCAACGCCAAGCCGAACGCCGACATGGAAAAGCTGCTGTACATGGATAAGTTTGGCGACGTGGAGCTGGTGGTTGGAAATCGTACGTTTACGACGTACAAGGGCATTCTGGCTGCCCGCAGCACCGTGTTTGCGAACATGTTCCAGGGGCAGGCTAAGCGCTTCACCGTCGACGACGTGGAACCGGAAGTGTTCCAAGAAGTGCTTCGTTACATTTACACCGACCAGGTGTCTGATCTGGGAGGTATGAAGTTCAAGCTAATGGGCGCCGCTCACCGGTACAACATCGCCTCATTGATAGAACTTTGCAAGCAGGCGTTCTTAGTGGGGGAGCTTTCGCTGGACACCTTTGCGGATGCGCTGATAGCGGGGTCGATCTATGAAGTACCTGCAGTCAAGATATACGCTTTGTGCTACATTGAAGAAGGACCGGTTGGGTTTACGCAGACCCGTGGCTGGAAGGAGCTGGTCGAAGCGCACCCAAGCTTGGCCAACGAAGTGGCCGAGTTGCTGCTCATGCTGGCAAGTGATCTGAATAAGAAGTACAGTTTCAGCTAGAATCAGTTCAGATGAAATGAATTGCTGATTGATATCCAAACCTGTTTTCTACTCTTAAGAATGAAGTGAAATTAACATGAATTCGAAAATAAAATGATTTTTGATGGTAAAACAACAATAAAAAAGTTGATTTACATTTTGAAATTCTCTATGTAAAGCTTTACGTGAAAAAGAAATACCTGCAAGCAACTCCAAACTGCTTTAAACCTTGAGCCAATGTTTTTTTTTGTTTTGAAAAGGTCCAATAAACCAAATTTTCAATTTTTGCTTTTTGGGTGTTTTTTGAACCGCCTTGAGTCAGGGGTATTCAAAAAGCAAAAAATGAAAATTTGGTTTATAGGACCTTTAGAAAAAACTCCAGATCTTGCTCCAGATTGAAATATAAATAAAAAGTTTTTTTGCTGAATAAAAAGTAATTGAATTAAAACTTAAATTTTCTCAATTTAATCCACTGTGCAAAACCGCTCGCAATAGCACGTGAAACACGCCAAAACAGTGAAAATCACCACCAGGGCCAACACGTGGGTGCCGGTCTTGTTTGTAAACATCTCATCGGAACGCAAAACCGGTGAAACGGATTTCTCGACGATTTGCAGTGATTTCGGTGTAATTTGTAAGGTAATTAAAAGTGGCTGTTGAATTGAGCAGATTACCTTAAAAAAGGTTCAGTGTTAATGGTACAAGGATAACCATCATGACGAAGAACTTTAGATACTTGAATAGCACGTTCTGGGATGAGACGAAATTCTTCGTCAACATAAAATGTATCTACAATTCCCCAGATGTACGACGACGCCTGTTCCGACTCGGACGACGGGTTCGACCTGCGCCAGGAGATTGCCCGGTCGGCCTTCGCCGACATGTGCCACGACTGGGAGCGCAACCAGAAGTACGACCAAGCCCTGCAGCTGACCATCGGCCGGTTGCACGCCGCTGGACGGGAAGCTCACGTGCTGGATATTGGCACGGGCAGCGGTCTGCTATCGATGATGGCCGTCCGGGCGGGAGCCGACTCGGTGGTGGCCTGCGAGGCGTTTCGACCGATGGCCGACTGTGCCGAGCGGGTCATGGCGGCGAATGGGTTTGGCGCTGGAAGGATTCGGTTAGTGAAGAAAAGGTCAACAGAGGTGCGGGTCGGTCCCGGTTTGGATATGGAGCGGAAGGCAAACGTGCTGGTAACGGAACTGTTCGACACGGAGTTGATTGGGGAGGGTGCAATTGCGACTTACAGGCATGCGTTGGAGCATTTGCTGGAACCGGGGTGCCTGACGATTCCGCAGTCGGCCACGGTGTACGCTCAGTTGGTGGAGTGTCCGCTGGCTGTTAGTTGGCAGGTTCCGAAGATCTTGAGCAACGCCGATGGTGATGTTCTGCTGAGGACGCCTGAAGAGGTTGTCGATTGTCGAGGATCTTCGGCGGTTTTCGACGTTCAGTTGAGTCAACTGCCGGAAACGAGCTTCAACGCGCTGTCGGAACCGGTTCCGGTGTTTGGGTTTGAGTGGTCTAACAGGGAAGAACTCAAGGTGAAACGGCATTCGAGAAAACCGGTGGAAATCATTCGAGGTGGAGTCCCGCAAGCTGTATTCATGTGGTGGGATCTTAAAATGGACCTGGAAGGCAGTGTTCTGCTCAGCTGCGCACCATTCTGGGCCCATCCTGATTTCAGCAGCTTGAAAGAGTCCAACAAGAACCCTAAAATCCCTGAGCAAAATTTGATTCCGTGGCGTGACCATTGGATGCAAGCGATCTACTTCCTTCCCTACACCAAGAATACCTTAATCCCAGGTCAACGTGTCAACCTAGATTCCTTCCACGACGAGTTCTCCCTCTGGTTTGGCCTAGAATCCCCAAATCTGCCACCAACTCACTGCTCGTGCGGATTCCACATCGCTTACTCACGGTCCCGAATCGGTCAACTCAATGATGGCCTGCGCAACAAACGAACCCTGAACCATCTCGAGCAAATCTTGGACAAATCATCCACCGTACTCGTCATCGGCGATGGTTCGCTGCTGGGAGTGGCCATTGGTGCACTTGGCGTGTCCCACGTTTACCTTCTAGAGCCGGGACAACTGTCCCGAACCTGCATGGAAAGCTACATCCGGTTCAACGGCCTCAAAAACGTCTCGATTCTATACGACCTGGCAGAACTTGATGCGTCCCAGCGTGCAGCGATAAGTCACGTGTACGGTGAACCCTACTTTGGATCCGCTATTCTACCCTGGGAGAATGCAATCCAATTTGGTGCGCTGGCTAAGCAAATTCGACCACTTTTAAAACCGGAAGTGACTGTCATACCCCACTCGTTTAGCGTGCACGCCGTTCCGGTGGAATTCCTCGATCTACATAAAATCAACGCGCCACTTGGAACCTGCGAGGGATTCGATCTAAGTGCGATGGATCGGATGATTGAGGTAAATCCCTTCAAGATATCCAAAGTCAATCAATTCTTACTCAAAGCATTTTCCAGGAACATTCCAACGAAACCGACAGCCCCGTGGAGGCGCAACCCCTCTGGGAATATCCGTGCTTTGCCCTTGGAGCCCCAGTAAGTCTACTATCCCTCCCCCTTTCCCAAGACCTCCCGGAGACCCAGCTGTGGCAAGGCGAGTTCCAGCTGACCCAAAACCCCGAAAAGTGCAACGGAATTGCCGTCTGGGCCGATTGGCACATGGACGGATCGGGCAGTCCCAAAACGACCATTTCGACTGGGCCGTTGGAGGATATCGTGGAGAGTGAGCGACCAATCCGGTGGAATGCCAACTGGCGGCAGGGAGTGCATTTGGTGAAGAAGACCCCACGGGATGGGGTCGTCAATTGGAGTGTGAAATTTAACAGCCAGTTGAGGGCGTGCTATTTTCAGTTTGAATAAAGTTGGTTGAAAAAGGATAAAGTAATGTGGCTTATTTTATGTTGGTTTGGCAAGTCATATTCGGTAAATATTAATGTCTCAATACTCGTATAAAAAGTTTGAATGGAAAAACCAACCCCAACCGGGGTCGACTAGAATTGAACCCAGGCCAACTGGGGTGAGAGGCAATTACGCTTACCAGTACACCACCAATCCCGGCAGCGACCCCGAATTCGAGATGTTAAAAGTGCAACATGGGGTTAAACCACAGACCACAGTCTGTGGTTAAACTTTCTGTCAAGCGTCAAACGTCTGTGAAATTCATATCGAGAAATTAAAAGCGCAACATGGAGTTAAACTTTCTGTCAAGCTGCTGTGAAGGATTCCATGACAGCTGAGAAAGTTTCACTCCATGTTACCGGCTCACATCTCTCTTAATCATTTAAAATTTTATAATTTTGGATTTTTTGGATTGTTGAATTTTGGAACTTCTGCGTTTTTGAATTTTAGGATTTCATGTAAAAAAAAATTTAGAGTTTTTTTTTATTCTGTCAAAAGTGCAACATGGAGTTAAATTTTCTGTCCAGTTGCTGTGAAGTTTGCCATGACAGCTACGAAAGTTTCACTCCGTGTTGTTCACTTCTTTTTTTCAATTTCTCAATAAAATTTTAGATTTATGAATTTAAGTGTTTTAGAATTCTAGAGTTAAAAATTTTAAAATTTCAAATGAAAAAAAAAATGTATTAAATTTTTACATTTTATAATTTAAAACTGTTTATAAACTATGATTTTTTTTCTGCCATTGAGTAGTTCTCTCAGATTTCGGTCATTCGATTTTTTTTGTATTTTTTAATCCGGCTGAAACTTTTATGATGCTTTCGGTATGCCCAAAGAAGCAATTTTGCATCATTAGTTTGTCCATATAATTCCATACAAATTTGGCAGCTGTCCATACAAAAATGATGTATGAAAATTCAAAAATCTGTATGTTTTGAAGGAATTTTTTGATCGATTTGGTGTCTTCAGCAAAGTTGTAGGTATGGATATGGACTACACTGAAAAAAAGATACACGGTAAACAAAAATTTGGTGATTTTTTATTTAACTTTTTGTCGCTAAAACTTGATTTGCAAAAAAAAAACACTGTTTTTTTATTTTTTGATATGTCCTCTAACATCAAATGCCAACTTTTCAGAAACTTTCAGAATGGGCAAAAAATCTTTGACTGAGTTATGAATTTTTGAATCAATACTGATTTTTTCAAAAAATCGAAATATTGGTCGCAAAAAATTGTTAACATCATTTTTCAATGTAAAAATGCAATCCAAAAGTACTTCAGTGAAATTTTGATAAAGTGCACCGTTTGCAAGTTAAATCCATTTTTAGGTGACTTTTTTGAAAATAGTCGCAGTTTTTCATTTTTTTAAATTAGTGCACATGTTTGCCCACTTTTGAAAAAATATTTTTGAAAAGCTGAGAAAATGCTCTATATTTTGCTTTTTTGAACTTTGTTGATACGACCCTTAGTTGCTGAGATATTGCCAAGCAAGTGTTTAAAAACAGGAAAATTGATGTTTTCTAAGTCTCACCCAAACCACCCACCATTTTCTAATGTCGATATCTCAGCAACTAATGGTCCGATTTCAATGTTAAAATATAAAACATTCGTGAAATTTTCGAATCTTTTCGAAAACAATATTTAAAAAATTAAATCAAGACTAACATTTCAAAAGGGCCAAACATTCAGCATTACGCTCTTTTTAAATGTTTGTCTTATTTTAAAAATTTCGAAAATATTTTTTTCTAACAGATCAGAAAATTTCTCGAATGTTTTATATTTTAGTATTGTAAATCGGACCATTAGTTGCTGAGATATCGACATTAGAAAATGGTGGGTCTTTTGGGTGAGACTTAGAAAACATCAATTTTCCCGTTTTAATATAGTGTCCCTTTTTAGTCAAATAATCAAACTGAAAAGTGAAAAGTGTCAAATGAAAAAGTGACCAAAAAGCGTATCTTGGTTGACAGCTCTTTCCAAGAGCACTGTATACTACACTCAAACCTCGATGGTTTGACACCAATTGTTGTCAAACGAAGTTTGAGTTTGACACCCCTTTTACACTGAGTTCACACACACTACCAAACGTTTGTTTTGATAGTGTATGCGTGAGCGCCGTGTAAAAAGTGACAGTTCATCACTTTTTAGTTTGACTTTGACCAACCAACGGGGTACAAACTAAAAAAGTGTCAAACGAAAAAGTGACCAACCACCGGGGGATGAGTGTATAGTTGATAAATCGCAACATGTCGAAATAACCAAATCTAGAGTTTTTTTTTAAAGATCCTAGAGTTTTTTTTTAATAGGTCCCAAAACATATGAAAAACAACAGCTTAACAGTTAAGCTATCTACACACCAATTTTTTTTACTGAAATTCAGTAAAGTTTTACTGAAATTTCATCTACTGAAATTTCAGTAAACGATTCAATAATTAAGATTTTACAGAATTTTCAGTTAAGCGGTGTATGCACATCGGAAGGAACCGGTCAAGAAAAAAATTCAAATGGGCAGCAGCGGCAGCGAAAGCAAGCCAGATAGGGCGAAGAAAAGCCCCAAAAAAAAAAGGCTCCCTCTCCTTTGTTCTGCTGTTCGTAAAGCTGTTTCTTGACCCATTTCCTTCCGATTTGCGTACTAGCCTTTAACTGATATTTGTCACTGAAATTTCATTAAAATGGTTGTCAAAACAACTAAAGTTTCAGCAAAAGAAACGTCAAATTATTTTGCTGAAAATTCAGTAATTTTCTTGTGGCAGTTTGACAGATAATTTGCTGAAGATTCAGCAATCGTTGATGGTTTTCCAGTTATCAAAATTTGATTTTGCTTGTAATTGAAAATGTTTGCAGTACTGTTATTTATACATTTATTTCATCAACCGTCCTAACCTAAAAAAAGTGCTTAGCATCGAGGCATTTGTTATTCACATTATTCTTACCTTGGTTTCTAAAGATCACAATACAAAATTAAAAAAAAAAACACACACAACATTTTTGAAACACGGAAAACCGGCATTAGTCTTTAAAGACTTATTTTTAGTCTTTTTTGAAGTTCGGTCAGTATTGTCAGAAAAAGGCCTTAAAATTAGGCTTTTTTTGGGCCTAAATTTTAGGCTTTTTTTAGAACTTAGTGCAAAACTTAGAAAAAGACTAAATTTTAGGCTTTTCTGTACTATAAACTTTGGTTCACGATTTGACATGTCAATTCAGGAAAAGTTGAAAGTTGCCGGTGGTGGTTGCTGTTCGTCGGACGGGGAAGGATTTTGGTCAGGAACTTTTTTTTTGTGGACGGCGTTGTGTTTCTGAGTGCTGGAGGAAGTTTTGAGTGCGACAACAGAGGACAGAAAATCTCGGAATCAATCCGCCGGGGATTGAATTCCAAAGTGGAAGCGAAAAAGGACAACGAGGCGGGAGTAGACAACCGATGGTGGCGGTGAAAATAATGGTGGTGGTGGTTGTGTTTGTGAATGAGTGTGTAAGAGTGGTGTGTGTGTGTGTGTGTGTTCAAAAATGTAATAATTTAAAAATTCAACCAAAAATTCAGAAATTCAACAATTTAAAAAATCCAAAATTTTAAAATTCAAAAATTCAAAAATTTTAAAATTCAAAAATTTAAATTTCAGAAATTAAAAAATTCTAAAATTCTAAAATTCTCTAAAATTCTAAAATTCTAAAATTCTAAAATTCTAAAATTCTAAAATTCTAAAATTCTAAAATTCTAAAATTCTAAAATTCTAAAATTCTAAAATTCTAAAATTCTAAAATTCTAAAATTCTAAAATTCTAAAATTCTAAAATTCTCAAATTCTAAAATTCTAAAATTCTAAAATTCTTAAATTCTAAAATTCTAAAATTCTTAAATTCTGAAATTCAAAAATTTAAAAATTCAGAAATTCAAACATTCAAAAATTCAAAAATTCAAAAATTCAAAAATTCAAAAATTCAAAAATTCAAAAATTCAAAAATTCAAAAATTCAAAAATTCAAAAATTCAAAAATTCAAAAATTCAAAAATTCAAAAATTCAAAAATTCAAAAATTCAAAAATTCAAAAATTCAAAAATACAAAAATACAAAAATACAAAAAAAAATACAAAACTACAAAAATACAAAAATACAAAAATACAAAAATACAAAAATACAAAATACAAAATACAAAAATACAAAAATACAAAAATACAAAAATACAAAACTTCAAATATACAAAAATACAAAATTGCAAAAAAATCAAAAATTTAAAAATACAAAAATTTAAAAATAAAAAGCTTAAAAAATCGAAAATTTAAAAATAAAAAGCTAATTCGAAATTCTTCAATTCTTAAATTCTTAAACTCTTAAATTCTTAAATTCTTAAATTCTTAAATTCTTAAATTCTTAAATTCTTAAATTCTTAAATTCTTAAATTCTTAAATTCTTAAATTCTTAAATTCTTAAATTCTTAAATTCTTAAATTCTTAAATTCTTAAATTCTTAAATTCTTAAATTCTTAATTCTTAAATTCTTAAATTCTTAAATTCTTAAATTCTTAAATTCTTAAATTCTTAAATTCTTAAATTCTTAAATTCTTAAATTCTTAAATTCTTAAATTCTTTAATTCTTTAATTCTTAAATTCTTAAATTCTTAAATTCTTAAATTCTTAAATTCTTAAATTCTTAAATTTTTAAATTCTTAAATTCTTAAATTCTTAAATTCTTAAATTCTTAAATTCTTAAATTCTTATATTCTTAAATTCTTAAATTCTTAAATTCTTAAATTCTTAAATTCTTAAATTCTTAAATTCTTAAATTCTTAAATTCTTAAATTCTTAAATTCTTAAATTCTTAAATTCTTAAATTCTTAAATTCTTAAATTCTTAAATTCTTAAATTCTTAAATTCTTAAATTCTTAAATTCTTAAATTCTTAAATTCTTAAATTCCTAAATTCAATTCTTAAATTCCTAAATTCAAATTCTCGCAACTCATCTTCAAAATATTGATTTTTTTTTCAGGTTAAAGCTGAACGCATCCGTGAATCTGTCGTATTCCGAAACTACCGAATTACCGAATAAAAACATTCTTATAAATATTTTATTTTCTACTGTTTATTCCCGCTATTTGATCCCCTAGCCTTTTCAGGCATAAAATAAGGATTCCGTCATCTTGGATTATGTCCGATTATTTGACCCCTCCCATTTCCTGCAAAAGCCTGAAAATTAGTCTTTTAAACCTATAAATAAGTCTTTTTAAGCCTAAAAATAAGTCTTAATCAAGTTCCGCCATCTTGGATTATGTACGCTTTGACCGCTCCCATTTCCTGCAAAAGCCTAAAAATTAGTCTTTTAAACCTATAAATAAGTCTTTTTAAGCCTAAAAATAAGTCTTAATCAAGTTCCGCCATCTTGGATTATGTCCGCTTTGACCACTCCCATTTCCTTTAAAAGCCTAAAAATTAGTCTTTTAAACCTATAAATAAGTCTTTTTAAGCCTAAAAATAAGTCTTAATCAAGTTCCGCCATCTTGGATTATGTACGCTTTGACCGCTCCCATTTCCTGCAAAAGCCTAAAAATTAGTCTTTTAAACCTATAAATAAGTCTTTTTAAGCCTAAAAATAAGTCTTAATCAAGTTCCGCCATCTTGGATTATGTACGCTTTGATCGCTCCCATTTCCTGCAAAAGCCTAAAAATTAGTCTTTTAAACCTATAAATAAGTCTTTTTAAGCCTAAAAATAAGTCTTAATCAAGTTCCGCCATCTTGGATTTTGTCCGCTTTGACCGCTCCCATTTCCTGCAAAAGCCTTAAAATTAGTCTTTTAAACCTATAAATAAGTCTTTTTAAGCCTATAAATAAGTCTTAATCAAGTTCCGCCATCTTGGATTATGTCCGCTCTGATCCCCTCGCATTCTCGAAAAAGGCTAAAATTTAGGCTTTTTGACGATAACATAAAGCCTAAAATTTAGGCTTTTTCGTACTAAAACGAAACTAGTCATTTAAAGACTAACCCATCATTAGGCTTAAAAAGACTTAACACGGTTAGGTTCGATAAAGCCTAATTTTAAGTCTTAAAAGACTAATGTCGCCTTTGCGTGAAGGGGATTTTCTCTCGGCAGCAACCAAACAAAAAGTCATAAGTGACATTTCAGTTTGACAGATATGCAGTTACAGATTTTTCAGCAATGTTTTTGTTCATTACCGAATTTCAGCAAAAGTGATATCACATATGATTACTGAATAGCATTTGTAGGGACGTCCTGCTTCCGGACGCAGCACGAAGGCTGCAGTAGCCATCCTCCCGACCGCCCACTGACCACGGTCCGGTTGCAGATTGCCCTGTTCGGATTCAGTCGAGATCCGCTCCGCTCCGTACACGTCACACACGTTTCCCGATCTGTCCCTCTCTCTCCCGATCCCTCAATCATCCGGTAACACGGATATCAGTACAAGCTCATTCTCATGAAAGGTTACACAAATATTGGGTAATGCAGAGAGAGATGCTCACCGACATCTCTACAGCATTCACTTTACATTATCTCTACAGCATTTCACTTTACTGAAGTGGTAATCCAAAATTTGCGGTGTATACACAGCAAATTCTGATACACTCAAACCCCGATGGTTTGACACCAACTGTTGTCAAACGAACGGGGTCACGTTTTAGTTTGACACTCCTTTTACACGGAGTTCACACACACTACTAAACGTGTGTTTTGATAGTGTGCGTGAGCGCCGTGTAAAAAGTGACAGTTCGTCACTTTTTAGTTTGACTTTGACCAACCAACGGGGTACAAACTAAAAAAGTGTCAAACGAAAAAGTGACCAACCACCGTATTCGTTTTCAGTTAATATATACTGAAAACTGCACTACTGAAATTTTCTGTTAGTTTTTCGCTGGACTTCATTTAAAATTTGTATGGAGCTGTCAAACTTTGCTTAAATTTCAGCAAGTTTTCATTTACTGAAAATTTCTGTAGTGCAGATTTCAGTAAATTCAACTGAATTCAGTAATGAGAAATTGGTGTGTAAACTTTTGTGTTTTTGTTGAATTCTGAATGTAATTCACTTATGATTTACGTCCCATTTACTCACTCAAAAAATTATTCACGTTGAAGTTACGTGAAAAGCTATGTGGTATTTTTCCACTAGAGTTTTCACGTAACTTCTACGATGTGGCCCTAGTAGAAACGAAATTTGCTGGCCAGATCATTTCACGTTGTTTCTACGTGTTTCGCACGTAAAAGCTATATGAATCGATTGGTAAATTCTACATGTTTGTTTTAGTAAACATTATATGAACTTTGCAGGTGTGGGTGATAACTATAATTAATTTTTGTTTTTCGAAGAGAAATGAAAAGAAATTAAATTTAATTTGCAAAAATTCATTTTATTCATTAACTAGATTAACTGATCTAGGCCCAGTCGTGCATGTGCCGAGCAGGAAGATGTTCGAGCGAAGCTTAATTATTCCGCTGGCCTGCATGGCCGCAAGGGAACCCGTCTCGAAGTCGTTGTCGTAGATGGTCGGGTTGGTCGGCTTACATCGTCGAACGCCAGTGGATGTCCGCCTTGGTTGTTATTTCCGATGCTGGTTCTAAACCAATCCTTTTATTTGGATACAGCTTGTTGCTTGGAGCACCTTCGACGCGGACACTAAACTGGCCAGGGCCGACGAGAGAGTGGCGGCAAAGCATCCGGCATTGAAGATCGGACCACCAAGAACGCAATCCATACTCGCAATCCTCCGGAACACACCCGGCAAACGCTGGCCATATCCGTGACATTTTCGGTGATGTCAATCAACACGGTAGCATCGGCCACTACTGTTAGAACGGGCCTAGAAATTCTTTTGCCGCCAGGAAAAAGGATGCTGCTGAAAAAGAATCGGCTTCTGCGAGAAAAATATTATTAATTATTGATCAAATTATTTTAACTTTATTTAACTTACCGTTCTATTTTCACTTCAATTTTCAGGCACAAGACCGACAGCAGGTCTTCACCGTACACCATCAATTTTCATACTAAAATAATCACGTAGAAATTTTGCGGAATGGTGCACTCCAGTCACGTTGGAGTTACATTTTAAAACACATAAAAGCTACATGGAAAACCCTAGTGGAAAAATACTATAAGGTTTTTCACGTAGTTTCAACGTGAAAATATTTTTTTGCCGGTACACTTTCACATTATTTTTACGTGTGTCACGTAAAATGGACCTATGGAGGGGAATTTTGGGTTTACGTGATTTTTCACGTAGCACCTACGTGTGGATTATTTTGAGTGAGCTTATTTCTGAGTACACGGAGAATCAGCATTACACTTTTTGCAGTTCGATTTTACACCACCGACTAGTTTCAACCCTCGAACTGAAAAAAGTGTAAAAGGCGAACTGCAAAAAGTGTAAAAGTTACACCTTTACCAGTTCAGGGGCCCGAACTGAAAAAGGTGTAACTTTTGGACTTAGAATAATTTCGAGTTTTTCGCCCGCTGTCAAATCGGGACTTAGTGCAAATTTGGAGCTGGTGGCAAGAGGTAAGTTCTTCGAAGAAATCGCGTTTTTGGTCGACAGATTGTGAAGTATCATTGCTGGAAGGTACAATTTCGCTTAACCAAGACCGGAAAAAGTGTCCACCGGCCCGCAATTCTTCGTTATCCAGTTTGGGGAAGCGGAATTTTGCGGTTCCCGATCTTGACCGACAGATTTTTAGGAGCCCTTGCCGGAAGGTATAATTCTGCATCCCGCAAACCAGAGAACCAAGAATTTAACCAAATCCGGCCGCCAAAGTGTCTGCCGACCATGAATTCTTCGTAATCCGGTTTGAGGGAAAGGGAATCTTGCTTTTCCCAATCTTGGCCGGCAGATTTCTAAGAATCTTTGCCGTAACGTACAATTCCACTTTCGTCACACCGGGGAACCAAGAATTTAACCGGAACCGGTAACAAAAGTGTCCATCGGCCAAAAGTGTCCATCGGTAACAAAAGTGTCGTAATCCGGTTTTGGGGAATGGGAATCTTGCGTATCCGGCAGATTTTTTGACGTCCTTGCCGGAAGGTAAAATTCCTCTTCCCCCAAACACGAAAACCTAGAATTTAACCGAATCCGGCCCGAGGGGTAGCTCACTTCGCGTTAGAACAATAAAAAGCACAAAAAGTAGCTCGAAATTCACAAAAGCGACGATTTTTTTCACAACGCCACGAGAAGGCAACAAAAGGAAAGCTAACGCGCGTTAAGGCTCTTAAGGCGTGTTGCTTCTGCTCGAATGTGAGCAGAGATAAATCGATCTTGCAACTTTGCCTTGCCAGTTCGAGCAGTTTTTGCTCGGTTTTGGCAACACGGTGATTGTTGTGATTTTGTCAAGCAGTTTGGCTGTCAAAATTCTGAAAATAACAATCTCGCTAGAAAAACATTGAAATGTTCGATTATTTTTACTTGGACTTGACTTGTTCCAGTAGCAGCAGAAGAAGGATCAAAACGATCGTGTTTCTACTCGATGCCTATCCAGTGCGACCAAGTCGTGGATGCTGTGAAATGCGGAAGAAGAGTGGGTTCCAGAGGTTCCGCGCTGCAAATTTTTAAACGCGGCGCCAACAAGCTGCTGTTCGGGCTGAATCCACGCTCCGGCAAGGCCGACCACATGCTCAACAAAACGCGCTGTGTCACCTATAGCTCGTGGCTGCCGGAGAACGCGATTCGGAAACCTACCCGCGATCATGCGCCAGCCAAACTTAAACCAGCAGGTCTTAGGACTGTTTACTCAGAACAAGCGGATTACGAACGAGATCCGGCAGGGATTCGTGGAGTGTTTGGAGAGTGAGCGGGTTAGCGAGTTCCAGCAGCAGGAGGACGAGCTGAACGAGCTGAGCTGGACAAGGAACTCCAGTTGACGTACCTGCAAACAGGCAAGTCGCCCACGAACGCCTTATCGAGAACGCGTACGGCCTGTTCTACTCCCTGTGCTACAATAGTCGAATAGCAGCTGCAACGACATCATGTGCCGTTATATCCAAGGTCTACCCTTTGAGGACGTCGCCAGCCCACACGTGCAGGACCAGATGACGGGCTTGCTGAAGTCGTGATCGAGTTGAAGCTAACCTCCGACAAGAGTTTCGCAGTTTGGGAATCGGTGTAAAATTTTGCTGGGGGTGGTGCGAGCCCGACAGTCAGCAGCAGGAACATGAGCAAACGATCGACGAGATGTCCAATCACCACTACAGTACGACCCTCTCTGGCTGGGAGGCAACACTTATACACAATCATAAACTGTTAACTCGGGATTCCAATCATCTTGCAGAAAATGGAATAAAAATTTAACGGGTTGGGGTTATTGGGTAGTGTTTTATTAGATTTACATTTTTAAAAAGAAGAGACGAGTCCATCAACACCTTAGCGAAAAAGTCTACCTGTTGTGGAAGGGGCTGGTTCATTTAATTAATCACCTACTAACGGTCACTGGCGTTAAAGAAATAATCCCTTTTCCAAGAATCCTCCCAGCTGCAGATTATCTCCGTTGGACATCACCCGCTGTTGCAGTTTAAGCTGCAGTTCTTGGGTTCGAATTGTTGACCATGAATATACCGGTGTTGGCTAAGAATTTAAGGAGCGGCACTGGTCGTCATTGATGCAATCAGTTCCGTAATTAACCTCGGAAAGTTGTTTTGCTGCAGTGGACACGAACCCGGACAATCCGCCACCGGACCAGTATATTTCTGGTGCTGTTTTTTTTTCTGATTTCTTAGTTTTTTTTTTTTTTCCTTTTGCGCGATCATTCATTTTTGCCATTCATTGTGTTAAAAATCAGATTCAAAACCGGTATCATTATTTATTTTTTCAAATTGTTTGTAAAAAAAATAGGTTACGATCTCCAGGGCGTTTCACCTGGAACCCATCCGTTTCCTGGGTGGATGAGTGCCACTAGACCAGATGATTGTCTGGCCCGTACTAACAAATCCTAGAAAATGTGCGATTGATCTTGTTCGAATCTGACTTGTTGTCCTCCAGCAGACGTCCCTCGACCTGGAGTTCCCACGAAGCAACGGAACTCTCACCACCAAGGTCGGCTAAACCGGCCACTTCCGTTTCATTGCTTGGAATAAAGGTGTTTTAAATGAAGATTTGCAACTTGCGCTTTTGCTTCATTGAACGCTTCAAGGCTTCCTGGATGTCCACTGGACATTGTCCAGTCGCTTGCACATATTGGTTGCGTCGAGCTTACGCTCCAACGCCAGCAAGTCCCTGTAGGCTTGCGATTCCGGAACAGATCGTGCACCTTTTTCTTCATCTTGATTGGATATTCACTCTTCGACGGATGATGACAACTTCGATTGTCTGCCGGACGCTTGTCCCCCCGGAGGCGTTGCTCGGCATCGGCATATTAACGGGCGGTCCACCCTGGATCTCGACCGGCTGCATCGGCCGCTAGTGCATCGGTACACCGGGACCGCCCTGAGGCGGTGGTGAAAGTCCACCCGGTTCAGGCCGTTCAGCATTTGCGCAATCTGGGTGCTGTTCTGGAGCACGGCTCGAGCAGCTTGCGCCAGGTGATTCGACGACGTGTACCGTCGGAGGGTCTGTCCGAAGGCGGAAACCGCCGATAGCTTAATCTTGACGATCTCTTAGGAGCAACCGCTAATTGCCGACGAGAGCCCTTTCTCGAGATTTTTGGCAAAGTTGCGAATGGCTTGCGACAATTCGGTCGGGATTTGACGTAGCACGCTTCATGCTTCAGGCTGATTTTCTCTCCTGCCACTGGATTTGAATATTAACAGGTACTTCTCCGGTTTGGCCACCGGTAGCCGCGTAAAACCGTTTTCTCTGCGGCACAGGTTCCTTTGATCAACAAAGGTGAACGCGGTGAAAAAATCAAAACAAACTGCTCGAATGATTTGACAACGAGATCTGTCATTTGCTGTTGACAGTTCTCGTTGTCAAAAATTCGAGCAGACTGAGCTGCGAATGCAAGAAAAGGCAACAGAAAAGGCGAGCTAACGCGCGTTAAAGCAAGAAAAGGTCAGATAGGGTTGGATAAGGTGAAATAAAGAGGAGCGAACGCCGATTTTTAAAAAAAAAGGATTATCAACGCTCGACCAAGGCGGAAGTGAACCACCCCTCGATCCGGCCACCAAAGTGTCCCCCGGCCACGAATTCGGTTTGAGGGAAAGGAAATCTTGCTTGATGGCCGATTTCTTGCCGGAAGGTACAATTTCGCTTCTCTCAAGCCGGGGAACCAATAACTTAACCGAATCCGGCCACAAAAGGACGCGCTTCGGAACACCCCGTTGCTGCGATCAGACAAGGGCAAACCCCCGGAATGAAACACGCCGAAGAGCCCTGGTCACTGAAACCGTGAGATTTTGATCTGTATTAACTATTCTTTTTTTTTCTGACCGCTTGCTTTTTATTCAGATTTTGCCCTGCACCGAGCAGAACAACCGACTTGTCCACGCCAAACACGAGCACCCTATCCAATACTTTGACAAGATCTCGACCAACTTGAAGACACGACCGCAACGGCGCTGGTCAACCCGAAGGTGCCGGAGGTAGGGGACCCGGACCGACACCTGAGTTCTTATCTGGGCACCGAAACAATCGTGAGCGCCGAGAACGTTGAATAATTTATTGTTTGTTTTTTTCTGCAGAACTACATCCGGCGGAGGTGAAACACATTTGAAGCACCGCTGTTGGACACGAGTGACAAGGACAATTTGCAGGTGGAGACGGGACTTTTAGGACTCTGCGAAGTAAGGCGAGGAGCCGAACCGAACGCGCACGCACGACCTAAAGGTGCCGCCAGAAAATAAAACGGCACTCGGCCCAACTCAGGGCTCCTCTAGAAAGAAGATGATCAGAGGCACAGGACAACCCTTGGCAAACCCGACGGTCCAGGTCGTAAGCGCCGTTGTGCTGATAAATGGTGATGTGTGCACCTAACGGATCAACGGCAAGGAGGCCAATAAACAGACATTACAATAGTTCTTGATTTTGTTTGCACTCCACCTCAAGCATGCAGGTTAGTTAGACAATCAACAGATTATGATTATGTTAATCCTTTCCAGGTCAAATCCTTGACAACAAACCTCGGTCAATTCAATCCGGATGCTGGCTGGACGGGTGGTGACGGGTGATAACAACGGCAGTGTCGAATTAAATTGACATATCGTAGTGGTTTGCCCCGAGCGCGTATTGCATCAGAGCGGTCCAGGTCCGGATCCGGGTGCCAAGAACATCGGCCTTCGATTGGACTTACTACGCCATCCAGATCAGTTCTCTGCGGCATGTACCAAAAGATGACAATCTTTAGCTTCATACTCATCCTGCGGAATGGCCACGGTACCACCGGGCGTCGTCCACGTGTGATTTTCCGACTCCATTTAGATGGCCCAGAACAAGCTCGAAGATAGCTGCACAGGAGGTGGCCGTGAGTCTGGAGAACACTCTGGTGGAATTCATTCACAGATCATAATGGAAAATCCTTCTCCAGGAGATCCAGGACCGGTCCCCGGAAACAGTGGTGGTGGCGGGCACTCCAGCTCAACCAATAAACTCGCAGATGAATTCGCTCGAAGCATCTCTCATCTTTGCGTGTTGGACTCGCACGCCCCGGCAGTAACATGGCGCTCAACCTCAACGGAACGAAACCCAAGGAACAATCACCCAACAGCAACAGATCATGAACGCAATCACTTTTTGATCTCGTTCACTGACAGGTGAGTTCGTCTTTATCCAACATTTAAGGGATCAATTAATTATATTTCCTTGCAGGACGCCCACCTCCCAAGCCTCACGGGATGTTCCGCGAGATGACCAAAACAATCACCTTTCCCTTCAACATCGCCTCATCCTTGCGAGAAAGTCTGCTTCTAGCCGCTCGACTGTGCTATACTTTCTGTACAGCAACGTTGAGTACTCCGGAACGGTGCATTAAGACCACTACGGCGAGATCCGTACCCAGATGGCCAAGGACAAACTCCCAAAGCGCAGGAAAGCCATACTTCAACATCCATACACAGAATAAATAGAAAACACCCGCTAATAGGTAAAACCGACAGCTTGTTCCCGGTTAGGTCGGAACATTTTGCTAATTGTACTAATATTTGGTGAAAATATCTTCTTTTTAGTAATAAAATTTCGTATCAACTAAGACTTTTTGTTTAACTTATTATTTATAACAGAAATATCCGAAAAAACACAGATACGCCCGTATGTATGCAATTTTACAACCGATGAAACCTGGTGAAATGTTTCAAATTCAATTTTACACGAAATCCAGTTCGACCCCTGTTACACGAAAGTATGTAATCGTACCTGAACTGAATTTCGTGTAATCGAACTCGATTTCGTGTAATGCCTATCCTCCGTGTAGGTTCGGTTTTGACAAAGTTGAATGATTTTGAATGTGCGTGTGGAAAGTGCAAAAATGACATTTCGCTAAGATTCACCACCTGGGCCTTCTGACACCGGCTAGTGTTTCACTTCCTTCGGCTGTCAAAACACTCTCCCCGCGAGTTTGGCCCTGTTTGTTGTTTTCGCGCGTCAATCGGGCTTCCACCAGCGATTACGCTCCAAAACCACTCCAAATCGTACCAAACTAACCCGGGGCGCAGCTAAAGGACGCTCCCCACTAGCCCGGTGTTCAGCGCGAGAGGGCTTTTCTGGCGTTGCTTTTGGCACTGGCTGCCGTCTGTCAGTTCTGTTTGTGCCGCCGTCGCCGCCATATTGTCATTTTGTTGTGTGCAAAAAACGCGTTCCGCGGATCTTCATCTCACCGGTGTGAAAAGAGTGGTGGAATTCCGCTGGAGAAAGAGTGTCCCCCCTTTGGTCGGTTCTCTTGTGGACGCGCTAGGCAAATAACGGTGCGCCGTCGTCGCCATGTCGAACATTGTGCTGGACAAGGATTCGTTTTATCGCCGGATAAAGCGGCTTTACGCCAACTGGAAGGTAAGCAAGCTGCCGCCCGGGAACCGGTTCCAGCTTCTAAGTCATCTGTTTTTCTCGCTTCCTGCGTAGGAGCCGGAGTTTAGCCACGATGACTCGCTCTCCAAGGTGGACTGCATCGTGACGGCGGTCGGAGTGGACGAGGAAACGATCTACAGCAAATCGACCTCGCTCCAGACCTGGCTGCTCGGGTACGAGCTGACCGACACCATCACGGTGCTGTGCGAGAAGGCCATCTACTTCCTGACGAGCAAGAAGAAGATCGACTTCCTGAAGCAGATCGAGCGCGAAGCGGAGGAGAACGTTCCGACGGTGAAGCTGCTCGTGCGGGATAAGGTGAGTGGGGCTGGTGAGGGGGTAGGGAAGGGAAGGAGGAGGAGGGTGATGTTAGGACGGAACGTTTTCCTGTTGGTTCCTGTTTTCTAGGAAGGAGGTATAGTCAACAAAACTGCCAAATCAAAGTATGAAAATTATGCTAATTTGACAAAGAAAATACATTTCCAAAATAGTGATGCATCGGATTTGACAGTGTTGCCAGCAAAGCTTACTGCGCTTTTCTTTTGGGAAAACAGGCCGGCATGCACCAAAAGTAAATTGACACACGGAAAGCAAAGTTCCCCGAAATCTAATTAAATTTATTACTGTTTTCAATTCAGACTTGATTAATTTAATAATTTACTTACTTTGAATTGGCAGTTTTGCGGACTAACTCTCCTTCCTAAATAAAAGGAACCAACAGGAAAACGTTCCAAAGACCTAGCAAGAATTTCTTTTCACGAATCATGCTTCAAAGTTATCTGGAAACATAAATTCCAGTATGCTGTCCTTTCAAGGCTAGTATGGAGCTCGGAAGGAACGGGATATGAGAACACGCTCAAGGAACGGTCAAGAAAAGGATCACGAAAAGATGTTTCTTAAGCAGTACGCAGTCGTAAAGCAGCGCTTGATAATTTGAATCCGCTTAAGAAGGTATTAGATTATGACGAACAAACTCGCACTTTTTGACAGTTTTTCTGCCTTGTTTGTTTTCATGCATTTGTTTGCAGAAACGTCAAACCGCATACATTTTGCTTCGTTTGCGAGTTTGGCAAACTGTCAAACAGGAAAAACTGCGAGTTTGTTTGTCGTAGTCTAATACCTTCTTTATTTGAATGCGATTGAAAATTACAAATGTTATTTTGTATAAGCTTTCTAGGCCCAATGAAAAAAAAATCATTTAACCCAAAAATGACGAACTTCTCGTCACAGTGTCCTGATGAAAACAATGATCGAGCTCGAGCTGTCACGGCCCTGCGGAATATGTTGGCTGACATATCGAGCGGTCAGTCAAAAAATCCAGCTAGAAGTCGCCTGACAAAAAACTTTTGCTAGTTTGTTCTGATGTAAACAAACGTCCAGCTGTCATGTAAACATATTTTGAATGTGTTAGTAAATTTCTGACTAGAAAGCCTTATTCGATTTAATCATAATTACTGCATAATGCCGAATCTTAAATACCAAAATCTAGATTTAAAAAATCCGGATTTATTTTTGTATTAGCTCGAAATGAGCTGCTACTCCGTTATTGACAGATCAGCTGAAGTTAAACAATGAATCAAAAATGATCAGTGGGAGCCAACCATCCGTTCACTGTTTAACCTCTGAAGATCCCTACTTTATTAGTCAATACCGGCGCCCTCCCAAGAAGCCTGCAGTTCAACGAAAGGGAGGAATGTTAGTCCGATAGTTGAAGTTGCAGACTCATCAAGCACATAGTTTTTCGCTATATACTTGTTGATACCGCTTGAGACCGTTGAATCCACAGCATCTCCTTCAAGCATCACGTGATTAATTTTTTTTTTTGGGTTAGTAGGATAAGGTATTGGTATTTTCGATGCCTCCCGACGCTATGGGGAGGACTTTCATAACAGACCCGTCGGCGAGCCTTCCGAGCAACGAAGCTATGGGAAGGTCTTTCTGGTTAACATACAAAATCACTCACACAAAATTATTTTGCTCCACTATTAACTCGACGATCCAAAATGTCAGTGCGTCTTTCGATCATTATATAGAAATGGCTTTTTCACCATAAAAAATAAAACCTTATTCGAAAAAAAATATACACAATTTACCCGACGCCGTGCCCTCCGATCAACGATGATATAGGAAGGGCTTTGAAAATCACAAAACAACACATCAATTACTCAACGAAAATGACGCTATAGACACAAATAATTCAGTAAGGCAAGGGCGTGGCCTCGCCGCCCGCATTCGACTGAAGTATGAAACACAATTAACACCCTGTTACTTTGGAACACAATTACTACGACAAACTCAACCGGCGGCGTGCCCTCCGTTAAACGATGATAAAGGAAGGACTGATATTATCTTTGCTAGCAAGAATTAGCACACATAAAAACACGACAAAAGGCACACACAAAAAAACACTTTTCACTCCGAATATGTTTAACGACCTCGCGCTTTCTTTAAAAATTATGCACTCACCCCATACTAACAGCGACCCAAAAGCACACAAAAAAATTAACCTCAATAATCACGATTTCGCATCCCCACTTCCAGCGCACCAATCAATAAACCAAAGAGCCTAAATTAATCATTGATTTTTCTGGCAGAAAAAAAAATCATGAATTCAAAAATATTTAGAAATTCTAAAATACAAATCCAAAGTTTTTTTTAAACGGTCCAATAAACCAAATTTTCAATTTTCGCTTTTTGGGTTTTTTTTGAATACCCCTGACTCAAGGCGGTTCCTAAAACGCCCAAAAAGCAAAAAATCAAAATTTGGTTTATAGGACCCTTTCAAAAGAAAAAAAAACTCTAGAAATAAAAAACTGAATTTTGATTAACAGGAAATTTAGAAATAAAGAAAAAAAAAATAAAACATTAGGAGATTTAAATTCTCAAAAAATGTAAAATCGCTTATTTCGACGGTAACATTTCAAAAGGCATCATGTACATTTTGACACTTTCTGGGTTATTGCATATTCTGAAAGTACTCCTAATAAGCTACCTCTTCACCAAAAATGAGCAAAAGTTACTTCAGTAAAGTCCGTATAATCATGATTTTAAATAAAGTAACATAAACAAAATCTCTGCCATCAACAGTCCCTGTTTATATAGCCCTGTCAACCTGTCAAACAAAAGACTACATGAACCTCGTGACGAAAAAAAAAAAGCAACATGAACAAAGCGCCATGTACATTCGGCGAAGAAAAACGAATCATAACAAAGCGCCCCCCTCAATGACAGCAGGGTGATATAGACGTTGGTGATTTCAAAAGAAATTATGTTTGTTTTTCTCAAATAAAATTACGGAACTGATGTTTTATTGAATTTGGATGATCAAGTATCAATAAAAGTAACGTTTTTCATCGTTTGTTATCATTAGAACATCTTATTTTGCTTTTATATTAAAATGGGAATTAAAAATGGATGCTCAACATTCAAATGCGTTTTTCTCAAAACGCATGGTTTGTACATGATGCTTTTTGAAATGTTGGCGTCGATTTAAACATTCATATAGGGACCATCCATAAACCCAAGGGAATGGTGGAAAGAGAGGAATCACAAATCCGTATAAATAATTTCAAGATTTTTCAGGTGTAAATCGAAAACGCGATCAAAAATTAAAGTGGAAGAATATGGTTTTTAACTGCTTATTTAATTGTCGGTGTACAGGACGCCGCACTGTTTAATCATTTTCTGACGTCCATTCAATTTTGCAGTCCAAACCCAGTCATTGAATTGGAAAAATAAAATCTTTTTCAAATTTTCTTTTGTTGATTTGTGTGCACCTACGTCGAAGACCAAGATTGTTTACTTTTTGCTCTTTGGTCTGACAGTCTTGGTCTGACAGATTTGGTCTGTCAGCTTTATCATGGATTTTGGTCTGGCCTAGGCGAGGGATAGGACACAGCACCTTCCTGCATAAACCACGTGGACACTTTTTTTAAATCTCAGATTCCCCCTTCCTCCCTTCACGGACAACTTCCATAAAAAAAAAATATTTTTTTTTTGCATGGATCCCAAATAGAAATTTTAAAATCAGAAATATGAATATTCAAAAATTCAAATACTCAAAAAATAAACAAAAAAAGTTAAAGAACAAAAAAATGTCATTTAAGAAATTATAAATTTTAAAATTTAAGAATATAAGATAGTTTTTCCAAGTGTAGAATTCTTTGATTGCGCCTTTTTCAAATGTTGCTCCAATTTTAAAATTTATAATATTTATATTTATAGCATTTTGGAATTTAGAAAATTTTAGAATTGATTTTTTTTTATTTCAAGAAATTTAGAATTTTAGGATTTAAGTATTTATTAAGGTATTTAAGGGGGGGTTACTTACATGTAAATCAACAAAAAAAAGTCAGTGGTTGGTGTGAGCACACATTTAATTTTATTCAAAATCTGTTTTCAGGGCATTAAAACATACATTAAATGTATAAGTAAGTTTTCAAAAAGTCGTAAGAGCCACCGTGACCTCTTACACGAATTTTCGTTTTTCTCGAAAATGAGACAAAATTTCATTTATTTTTAGTTTGGGGCACTTGAAGGACGTGTATATGAACAATCTCGAGCGTTTTTGATATTAATTTTCAATAAGTAGGTCGAATACCGATGTAAAAAGGACTTTGTTTACCAATAGCTCTTACGGCTTTTTGAAAACTAATCCGAGATTTTCATCTATTATCAATACAAATTTGAAGACATTTGGTTGTAGTAGAGCAGTTCTCTAGGATTTCGGTCATTCGATTTTTTTTGTATTTTTTAATCCAACTGAAACTTTTTTGGTGCCTTCGGTATGCCCAAAGAAGCCATTTTGCATCATTAGTTTGTCCATATAATTTTCCATACAAATTTGGCAGCTGTCCATACAAAAATGATGTAAAACAATTCAAAAATCTGTATCTTTTGAAGGAATTTTTTGATCGATTTGGTGTCTTCGGCAAAGTTGTAGGTATGGATACGGACTACACTGGAAAAAAAATAATACACGGTAAAAAAAATTTGGTGATTTTTTATTTAACTTTTTAACACTAAAACTTGATTTGCAAAAAAACACTATTTTTAATTTTTTTTATTTTTTGATATGTTTTAGAGGACATAAAATGCCAACTTTTCAGAAATTTTCAGGTTGTGCAAAAAATCATTGACCGAGTTATGAATTTTTTAATCAATACTGATTTTTTCAAAAAATCGAAATTTTGGTCGCAAAAATTTTTCAACTTCATTTTTAGATGTAAAATCAAATTTGCAATCAAAAAGTACTTTAGTGAAATTTTGATAAAGTGCACCGTTTTCAAGTTATAGCCATTTTTATGTATCTTTTTTCAAAATAGTCGCAGTTTTTCATTTTTTTTAAATTAGTGCACATGTTTGCCCATTTTAAAAAAATATATTTTTGAAAAGCTGAGAAAATTCTCTATATTTTGCTTCATCGGACTTTGTTGATACGACCTTTAGTTGCTGAGATATTGCCATGCAAAGGTTTAAAAACAGGAAAATTGATGTTTTCTAAGTCTCACCCAAACAGCCCACCATTTTTTAATGTCGATATCTCAGCAATTTATGGTCCGATTTTCAATGTTAAAATATGAAACATTTGTGAAATTTTCCGATCTTTTCGAAAACAATATTTTCAAAATTTTCAAATCAAGACTAACATTTCAAAAAGGCCAAACATTCAATATTACGCTCTTTTAAAATGTTAGTCTTGATTTGAAAATTTCGAAAAAAATTTTTTTGAAAAGATCGGAAAATTTCACAAATGTTTCATATTTTAACATTGAATATCGGACCATTAGTTGCTGAGATATCGACATTAAAAAATGGTGGGCTGTTTGGGTGAGACTTAGAAAACATCAATTTTCCTGTTTTTAAACCTTTGCATGGCAATATCTCAGCAACTTAAGGTCGTATCAACAAAGTCCGATGAAGCAAAATATAGAGAATTTTCTCAGCTTTTCTAAAATATTTTTTTCAAAAGTAGACAAACATGTGCACTAATTTTAAAAAATGAAAAACTGCGACTATTTCGAAAAAAGTTACATAAAAATGGCTATAACTTGAAAACGGTGCACTTTATCAAAATTTCACTAAAGTAGGGGAAATATACCCATTTTAATCACTCTAAGCCGTTCGACCAATTCTCATCACTTTTGCCGTTTTCCGCTATTAAATCAATATTTTCAGATGTATCAACAATCGAGAGTTGCTTGCTCACTTTTATTTGAGCTATTTATTTCTTTGGAACAGTCAAAAACACTTTATGAAAGCTGTAATTCATGATCAAAGTGCTAGTAGGCCGAAAATAGAAATAGGCTGAGAAAGGGTATAGTTCCCCTACATTTTGATTGCAAATTCAATTTTACATCGAAAAATGAAGTTGAAAAATTTTTGCGACCAAAATTTCGATTTTTTGAAAAAATCAGTATTGATTAAAAAATTCATAACTCGGTCAATGATTTTTTGCACAACCTGGAAATTTCTGAGAAGTTGGCATTTTATGTCCTATAAAACATATCAAAAAAAAATAAAAATTAAAAATAGTGTTTTTTTGCAAATCAAGTTTTAGTGTTAAAAAGTTAAATAAAAAAATCACCAAATTTTTTTTACCGTGTATTATTTTTTTCCAGTGTAGTCCGTATCCATACCTACAACTTTGCCGAAGACACCAAATCGATCAAAAAATTCCTTCAAAAGATACAGATTTTTGAATTTTCATACAACATTTTTGTATGGACAGCTGCCAAATTTGTATGGAAAATTATATGGACAAACTAATGATGCAAAATGGCTTCTTTGGGCATACCGAAGGCACCAAAAAAGTTTCAGTCGGATTAAAAAATACAAATATTAAAATTGAAGAAAAAAGACCGATTTCGTAGAGAATTGCTCAGTATTGCCGAGATATAGCTATTTGAATTTAACAGTTTCAAAAACGGGTGCCACGATATCTCAACACTGTCTTGACCAAATCGGCTCAAAATTTTGGTGAAGACTCGTTAAACCGGTCCTGTGTGCATGACGAAGACCGATTTTCAAAAAACTTAAAATATTTTTGTGTTTTTCATATAAAAAATCATCAGTTCTTGATTTTTGTATTAAAAAAAAAAAGCAAAATATCAAAATCGTGCTTCGTCATGGTCCATTCCATCTCGAGATATCGTGGCACCCGTAAACCAACCCGGTGTTTCGAGAAAAACGCTCAGAAAGTTTGATAGTTCGCTTTGCGCATGGCAATATTTTGTTGAGCTTAAATCGTCTGTAACTCAGTTTAATCATGAAATATCTTCATGAAAGTTTCAGGGGTGATTGAAAATCATCTTTATAGTGGATTCAATAAGTTTTCTGTTATATGAAATTTTGTGATTTTCTACATGTATGTAACCCCTTAAGAATTTAAGATTTTAGAAATTGAGGAATTCATTTAAAAAATTCAGATCTGAAGAATTAAGGAATTTAATACAGTCATCCCACATATTCGGAACGGTTTACAGATCGGCCAATGTTCAACAAATCATAGAAAATCGTTAATTGAACATAATGATTTGCTTTTACCTTCATGTGAAAGCTTTTCTTGCGATCTTTCGATTGATGTATAGACCGGCTGTACATTTTTACGTTTTATATCAAGTTTTTAAAGAAAAACATTGACCCTTGAAATCCACAAATTCGGAACACTTTTTTCTTACGGATGTAAACAAACTTTGGTTCTCTCCAGGAGTACACATTTTTTACAAAATAATGACTTCACGCACTGAAACCAACGAAACTCAAGCTTAGTTATGTTTTATGAATGGTCTGATAACTTTTTTGTAAAAAATATCAGTTCAATTCAGGTGTTCCACAATTGTGGGAGGCACAATAACATTCCACAATCATGGAACAGGCAATTTGGAGGCAGATTTTTTCTGCTCTGGATAAAATAGTCTTGAAATTAGGGTTTTTGTTCAAAAAGTACTACTTTTACTAGTGGAATAGCAAGATAATGTACAAATAAAGGTCCTAAAAATAGCAGGGTCGACAGAAAAGTTGCATTTGGCATCCTATTGACAAATTACCATCAAAGTGTTCCGAATTTGTGGGTGTTCCGAATATGTGGGATGACTGTACTTAAGGAATTTATTTATTAAAAAATTTAGATAATTTTAGTATTACGATATTTGAAAATTTCTGAATTTAGAAATTTATATCGTGGCTTAAATTGGTTTTAAGAATTCCGGAATTTAAAAAAAAAATAATTAAGAAATGTAAGCTTTTTTTACCGAATATTATTAAAAACCAGGAAATTTATTAATTGCAGAATTTTAGAAATTAAGAATATCTGAATTCAACAATTTAGGAATACAGTAGTTGTTCGGTAACTGGGCGTTGTTTAACTGGGCCGTAGCCCAGTTAAAAAGCAGACAAACGTCAAAAAACCAAAACAAACTAAAATGACCGAGGGGTTAATGGATGCAAAAATCATATTCAATAAATAAAAAAAACTTTTTTCAAACTTTCGTTTTATTTCAAGTCACAATTAAAGAAATATGAAAAGTAAGCGTTGTTAATAAATTTGAGTAACTTTTGTTTTTATATTTCATCTGGAAAGTATTATGCATCGGTGGTCCCCTCGTTATTTTTTGCTCAGCCTAGTTAACGAGCAACATTCGGTGATTGGGCTACGTTCTCAGCCCAGTTACCGAACAGCCCGAAGATGACAGTTTTCGTGAGTTGCGCGTATTCGCCGACAAATGGCAAGTAGGCCACGTCGGAGCCCGCCCATCAAGTACGCAACTCAAAGTTGGCATAGGAAACTTTTTTTTCGGCTTTTGCGGCACGCTCACTTCAACTGTTCTAGACTAATATTTGGAAGTGGCGTATCACTAAACAAGTTTTTAAAGAAAATGATTCTAGATTACTTATTTGGTCGTTTTAAACCAAACCGAGCCACGTAGCCCAGTGGTAACGCTTCCGCCTCGTAAGCGGTAGATCGGGGTTCAAATCCCGGCTGGGATCAACACAACTGGTGATCTTTTCCCTTCTGGAATCGATTGCTTAGTAAAGGGAAGGTAGTGCATCGTCACAAACTGGACCTTATCACGACACCTTAGGGAGGCGACCTATGGAATGTTAACATTAACCTTAACATGTTAACATTAAGTTGAGAATGAAACCGCCACTGAATCCGCTTTGTAAATGCCGGCCCCGATACTCTTCAAGGGTGTTCCCCTCAGGAACTGGGAAAGATTTACTTTTTAAACCAAAACGAGGCAAAAACTATATTTATTTAAACTATTCGCCATTTTCAAAAGTTTTGCTAGATAATATCGAATGCCGCCATTTTAGGCCCACTAGGCCCACAAAACGGGGTACGCTCAGTTTGTATGGGAGCTGTCAACATGCTCCCGGGCTGTAGGAAACCCATAATTCATTGGTTGTTTTGAAAAAAAAGGAATCTAGTCTCGAATTTTTGTATTCATTAATTTTGAAATTTGTATTTTATTTTTTTAATTTAGGCATTTAAAATTGTTAAAATTAAACTATCTACTTTTCATGAAGAGAGTCAAGACAAAAATTCGCAACTATTCTTGAGCGCATTTTTATGCCGTGACCTAAATTAAGATCGAGTTGTTTTAACGCTCTAAATTTCCACAGAACGACAAGGACAAGGCCAACTTCGAGAAGCTGCTGGAGGCGATCAAGGGCTCGAAGGGGGGCAAAACGCTGGGCGTGTTCAGCAAGGACAACTTCCCGGGCGAGTTCTGCGAGACGTGGAAGAAGTTCCTGAAGGAGCAGTCGTTCGAGTCGGTGGACATTAGCGTGCCGATGGGGTACATCATGTGCGCCAAGGAGGACTCGGAGATCATCACGATCAAGAAGGCGTGCCTGGTGACGGTGGACGTGTTCAACAAGTATCTGAAGGACCACATCATGGAGATCATCGACGCGGACAAGAAGGTGAAGCACGTGAAGCTGTCGGAGGGCGTGGAGCAGGCGCTCACGGACAAGAAGTACGTGAGCGGGGTGGACGTGAATCAGCTGGACATGTGCTACCCGGCGATCATCCAGAGCGGGGGGAATTACAGCTTAAAGTTTAGCGCGTTCAGCGACAAGAACTATCTGCACTTTGGATCGATCATTTGTGCGCTGGGCGCGCGGTACAAGTCGTACTGCTCGAACATTGTCCGGACGTTGCTGGTCAACCCGACGGACACGATTCAGAAGCACTACACGTTCTTGCTGAATTTGGAGGAGGAGCTGCTGAAGGTGATGGTCCCGGGGAAGAAACTTTCGGACGTTTACGAGTTTGGGCTGGAGTACGCGAAGAAGGAGGAACCAAAGCTGGTCGATAAGCTGACCAAGACGTTTGGGTTCGCGGTGGGGCTGGAGTTTCGCGAGAACTCGATGATCATCGGGCCAAAGTGTGCGGCAGTGCTGAAGAAGGGCATGGCGTTCAGCGTGAACGTGGGCTTGTCCGGGCTGGAGAACAAGGAAGCGTCGGACAAGGAGTCGAAGGTGTACGCGCTGTTTGTGGGCGACACGGTGCTGGTGAACGACGAATCGCCGGCCAGCGTGCTGACGCAGTCCAAGAAGAAGATCAAGAACATTGGCATCTTTTTGAAGGACGACGATGACGACGAGGAGGAAGAGGAGGAGGTCAAAACGAAGAAGGGGCCGGAGATTCTGGGACGGAGCGGAAAGCGCTCGACGGTGCTGGAGAGCAAACTTCGTAACGAGCAGAACTCGGAGGAGAAGCGAAAGCTGCACCAGAAGGAGCTGGCGATTGCGCTGAACGAGAAGGCCAAGGAGCGGCTGGCGAAGCAGGGTGACGGAAAGGAGGTGGAGAAGGTGCGCAAGTCGACGGTGTCGTACAAGGGAGTTAATCAGATGCCGCGGGAGGCGGAGGTCAAGGATCTGAAGCTGTTTGTGGGTGAGTTGGCTGTTTGGGGGTGTCTGGCTTGTTGAATTCATACTAATTGGACTTTTTTTTTGGCAGATCGCAAGTACGAAACGGTAATCATGCCGATTTTTGGCGTTCCGGTACCGTTCCACATCTCCACCATCAAGAACATCTCGCAGTCGGTCGAGGGCGACTACACGTATCTGCGTATCAACTTTTTCCACCCGGGTGCGACGATGGGCAAGACCGAAACCGGCATGTACCCATCACCGGACGCAACGTTTGTTAAAGAAGTGTGAGTAATGGTAAAGTTAGCCTTTTATAGTGTTACTGACTGTTGATGATTGCAGGACCTACCGCTCGACCAACATGAAGGAGCCGGGCGAGATTGCGCCGCCGTCGTCGAATCTGAACACCGCGTTCCGGTTGATCAAGGAGGTGCAGAAGCGGTTCAAGACGCGCGAGGCCGAGGAGCGTGAAAAGGAAGATCTGGTCAAGCAGGACACGCTGGTGCTGTCCCAGAACAAGGGTAACCCGAAGCTGAAGGATCTGTACATCCGGCCGAACATCGTGAGCAAGCGTATGACGGGTTCGCTGGAGGCGCACGTCAACGGCTACCGGTACACGTCGGTGCGCGGCGACAAGGTGGACATCCTGTACAACAACATCAAGAACTCGTACTTCCAACCGTGCGACGGCGAGATGATCATCTTGCTGCACTTCCACCTGCGGCACGCGATCCTGTTCGGCAAGAAGAAGCACCTGGACGTGCAGTTCTACACGGAGGTCGGTGAGATCACGACGGATTTGGGCAAGCACCAGCACATGCACGATCGGGACGATCTGGCGGCGGAGCAGGCCGAGCGGGAGTTGCGCCACAAGCTGAAGACGGCCTTCAAGAGCTTCTGCGAGAAGGTCGAAGCCATGACGAAGCAGCAGATCGAGTTCGATACGCCGTTCCGAGATCTGGGCTTCCCGGGGGCTCCGTTCCGCAGTACGGTGCTGTTGCAACCCACTTCTGGTTCGCTGGTCAACCTTACCGAGTGGCCTCCGTTTGTGATCACGCTGGAGGACGTCGAGTTGGTACACTTTGAGCGCGTTCAGTTCCACCTGCGGAACTTCGACATGGTGTTTGTGTTTAAGAACTACAACCAGAAGATTGGCATGGTGAACGCGATCCCGATGAACATGCTGGACCACGTCAAGGAGTGGCTCAAGTGAGTATCATCGTCGATCTGATTAGCAGGGCACTTGCAGAATTCTATTTTCACATTCGGCTAATAATAAATTACGAAATTTTTTAAAAATTTTAAATTTCGTATCAAAAATACTTAGTAAAAAATTTAAATGCTCAAATTCAGAAATTACAAAATTTTAGAATTCAAAAAAAAAAAAAATAACAAAGAACAACAACAGAAAATTACAAAAAAATAAAACTAACATTTGAAATAACAAAAAATACTATATATTAAAAACAAATGTAATATAACAATAAATTAAAAATACTCTAGGGAATTCTAATTTTTTAATTAAAAAACTTTAAAAAGCAAACATTAAAAAATTCCAGAACTTCAAAATTCATTCATTAAAAAAATTGATTGCTGAATTAAATTACTTGTTTTTTTAATTTCAGAATTTCGGAATTAAACAATTTAACAATTTAATAATTTAACAATTTAACAGTTTAACAATTTGACAATTTAACCATTCAACAATTTAAAAAATTGACAATTTAACAATTATGGAATTTTAAAAATTCCAAATTTAAGAATTTTTCGAATTTCAGAAGTTTTAGAATATTGAACATATAATTTATAGATTTTCTAGAATATTAGAATTTAGGATTTTTAAAATTATAGGATTTAAGAATTTAAGAATTTAAGAATTTTAGAATTTAAGAATTTAAGAATTTAAGAATTAAGAATTTAAGAATTTAAGAATTTTAGAATTTAAGAATTTAAGCATTTAAGAATTTAAGAATTTAAGAATTTAAGAATTTAAGAATTTAAGAATTTAAGAATTTAAGAATTTAAGAATTTAAGAATTTAAGAATTTAAGAATTTAAGAATTTAAGAATTTAAGAATTTAAGAATTTAAGAATTTAAGAATTTAAGAATTTAAGAATTTAAGAATTTAAGAATTTAAGAATTTAAGAATTAAAGAATTAAAGAATTAAAGAATTAAAGAAATAAGAATTAAAGAATTAAAGAATTAAAGAATTAAAGAATTAAAGAATTAAAGAATTAAAGAATTAAAGAATTAAAGAATTAAAGAATTAAAGAATTAAAGAATTTAAGAATTTAATAATTTAAAATTTTAACAATTTAACAATTTAACAATTTAAGAATTTTAGAACTATAGAATTTTAGAACTATAGATTTTTAGAACTTTAGAATTTTAGAATTTTATAATTTTATTATTTTAGAATTTTAGAATTTAAAATTTTAGAATTTTGGATTTTAGAATTTTAGAATTTTAGAATTTAAGAATTTTAGAATTGAGGAATTTAAGAATTAAAAAAATTTAAAACTTAAAATTTAAGAAATTAAAAATTTAAAAAATTAAGAATTGAAAAATTTGTAAATTTTGGAATTTTTAAATTTTTGGAATTTTTGAATTTAGGAATTTTAGAATTATAGAACATTAGAATTTTAGCATTTTTGATTTCTTGTATTTTTAAATTTTTGAATTTTTGAATTTTTGAATTTCAGAATTTTTGAATTTCAGAATGTTAGAATTTTAAAATTAAAGAATTTAGGAATTTCTGAATTTAAGAATTAAGGAATTTAAAAATTTAAGAATTCAAGAATTTAAGAAGTGAAAAATTTAAGAATTGTAGAATTGAAAAAAAAAGTTTTAGAAGTTAAGATTTTAAGAGTATGAAAATTTAAGAATTTTTGCATTTGAAAATACAAATTATCAATTTTTAAAATTTGGGATTTTAGAATTTAGGATTGCACACCTTTTCTCAAATGCGTACTTTCCGAGCTCCGTACTAAGCTGCAACCGTAACTAAACTCGCCAATTCCTTCCAGCTCGTGCGACATCCGCTACTCGGAGGGCATCCAGTCGCTCAACTGGGCCAAAATCATGAAAACCATCGTGGACGACCCGGAGGGCTTCTTCGACAACGGCGGCTGGACGTTCCTGGATCCGGAGTCGGACGGCGAGGGCGCCGCCAACAGCGAAACCGAAGACGAGGAGGACGACGCGTACGAACCGACGGACGACGACGACCCGGAAGAGTCGGACGATTCGGAGGACTACTCGGAGGCGTCCGAAGACGACTCGGCCAGCGATGAAGGTGGGATTGAGTTGGTTTTGATCATTGAAGACAGTTGGTATTAGAGAGCTTTTCTTTCAGATCTGGGCTCGGAAGAGGAATCGGGCAAGGACTGGTCCGATCTTGAGCGTGAAGCCGCCGAAGAGGATCGCAACCGGGATAAGGACGGCTACGCCGAAGAACCCAGAACCAAGAAGCGTTCCCACCACAGGTGAGTTCAAGAGTCCCCCTTTTCAGCTATGCTAGTACAAACGCCAAACCCCACATCAAAAATCCAAATTCACATTTCTCATTCACTGCTGCGCAGACGTGATCGCGGAGTAGAGTCCGCAAAAAAGCGGTCGTCCGAAGGACACGGAAGGTTCGGTTTCACACTCTTTTTTCTGTCCAGCTTGCACGCTTCAAATCTCATTCCCGTAAAGATCTGCTATCAATTTCTAACTCAACATTTCCTCACCCCCGCCCAGCTCCTCGAAGAGCAGCAGTCGCGACAAGCACCACCACAAGGACAAACACGGCAGCAGCAGCGGCGACCGGCACAAGGATAAGCACCGCAGCAGCAGCGGTGGGGACAAACATCGAAGCAGCAGCGGCGGGGATAAGCACAAGAGCAGCAGCAGCAGCAGTAGCCACAAGCGGTCCCGCGACGACAGCAGAGACGGCTCGTCCCACCACAAGAGTAAAAAGTCCAAGAAGTGAGCAGCGGAAGCGGAAGGGCGTGAATGTTTTTGAAAAAATCCTTTTTAAACAATTCTCCAAATACACAAACAAACACACAGACAGAAAAAGAGAGAGATTCACACGAGAAATTGAGTTTTTTCTTCCTCTATTGTTTAGAATTAGCTGGCTAAGTTTATGTTTTAAAACCTCAGTTGTACAAGCGTCGTTGATGGGTTTTTCTTTTCCAATTGGGAAAATAATGTTGAGAAAATGAGTAAGACACTTCAAAAACACCCATAGTTTTACAACCTAAAAATCACACATAAAAACAGTGACCGGAAACAGTTAATTTTGATAAGAAGCTGGAGAAAAATCAGCTGTAGAGATTAGGAGCTCGAAATAAAACTGAACAACTTTGACTTTCAGAGAAAAAACGGTTGCGTGTATCCCGGGGAGAGTGTGATGCTGGAACTAATGATTACAAAAAAATAAATGTCAATAGTATTACAGAAATTGTGACTGCTAATATTTAATTGCTGAGAAAAAAAATTCCCGCCTTTTTCTTTCAAAATAATTTATTTTTGAAAAATGGCAAAATTTGGAGAATTTTTAAAGGTCCAATAAACCAAATTTTCAGTTTTTTCTTTTTTGGTGTTTTTTAATACCCCTGACTCAAGGCGGTTTCAAAAACATCCAAATGGCAAAAACTGGAAATTTGGTTTATTGGACCTTTTTTTAAAGAGCAGTTCTCTAGGATTTCGGTCATTCGTTTTTTTGTATTTTTTAATCCGACTGAAACTTTTTTGGTGCCTTCGGTATGCCTAAAGAAGCCATTTTGCATCATTAGTTTGTCCATAAAATTTTCCATACAAATTTGGCAGCTGTCCATACAAAAATGATGTATGAAAATTCAAAAATCTGTATCTTTTGAAGGAATTTTTTGATCGATTTGGTGTCTTCGGCAAAGTTGTAGGTATGGATACAGACTACACTGAAAAAAATGATACACTGTAAAAAAAATTTGGTGATTTTTTTATTTAACTTTTTATCACTAAAACTTGATTTGCAAAAAAACACTATTTTTAATTTTTTTTATTTTTTGATATGTTTTAGAGGACATAAAATGCCAACTTTTCAGAAATTTCCAGGTTGTGCAAAAAATCTTTGACCGAGTAATGAATTTTTTAATCAATACTGATTTTTTCAAAAAATCGAAATATTGGTCGCAAAAAAATTTCAACTTCATTTTTCTATGTAAAATCAAATTTGCAATCAAAAAGTACTTTAGTGAAATTTTGATAAAGTGCACCGTTTTCAAGTTATAGCCATTTTTAGGTAACTTTTTTGAAAATAGTCGCAGTTTTTCATTTTTTTTTAAATAGTGCACATGTTTGCACACTTTTGGAAAAAATATTTTTGAAAAGCTGAGAAAATTTTCTATATTTTGCTTTTTTGGACTTTGTTGATACGACCTTTAGTTGCTGAGATATTGCAATGCAAAGGTTTAAAAACAGGAAAATTGATGTTTTCTAAGTCTCACCCAAACAACCCACCATTTTTTATTGTCGATATCTCAGCAAGTAATGGTCCGATTTTCAATGTTAATATATGAAACATTCGTGAAATTTTCCGATCTTTTCGAAAAAAATGTTTTCAAAATTTTTAAATTAAGACTAACAAATCAAAAGGGCATAATATTGAATGTTTGGTCTTTTTGAAATGTTGGTTTGAAAATTTTGAAAATATTTTTTTCGAAAAGATCGGAAAATTTCACGAATGTTTCATATATTAACATTGAAAATCGGACCATTACTTGCTGAGATATCGACGATAGAAAATGGTGGGTTGTTTGGGTGAGACTTAGAAAACATCAATTTTCCTGTTTTTAAACCTTTGCATTGCAATATCTCAGCAACTAAAGGTCGTATCAACAAAGTCCGAAAAAGCAAAATATATAATTTTCTCAGCTTTTCAAAAATATTTTTTCCAAAGGTGTGCAAACATGTGCACTATTTAGAAAAATGAAAAACTGCGACTATTTTCAAAAAAGTTACCTAAAAATGGCTATAACTTGAAAACGGTGCATTTTATCAAAATTTCACTGAAGTACTTTTTGATTGCAAATTTGATTTTACATCGAAAAATGAAGTTGAAATTTTTTTGCGACCAATATTTCGATTTTTTGAAAAAATCAGTATTGATTAAAAAATTCATTACTCGGTCAAAGATTTTTTGCACAACCTGGAAATTTCTGAAAAGTTGGCATTTTATGTCCTCTAAAACATATCAAAAAAATAAAAAAAAATAAAAATAGTGTTTTTTTGCAAATCAAGTTTTAGTGATAAAAAGTTAAATAAAAAAATCACCAATTTTTTTTTACAGTGTATCATTTTTTTTCAGTGTAGTCTGTATCCATACCTACAACATTGCCGAAGACACCAAATCGATCAAAAAATTCCTTCAAAAGATACAGATTTTTGAATTTTCATGCATCATTTTTGTATGGACAGCTGCCAAATTTGTATGGAAATTTTTATGGACAAACTAATGATGCAAAGTGGCTTCTTTAGGCATACCGAAGGCACCAAAAAAGTTTCAGTCGGATTAAAAAATACAAAAACTAAAATTGAAGAAAAAAGACCGATTTCGTAGAGAACTGCACAAAAATAAAACTCCAGAAATAAAAAAATCCGAAAAATTAAGAATTAAAAATTGATAGGAATCTGAAAAATCTGATTCAGAAAATTGAATAATTCAACAATCCAAAAACTAACTTTGGATTTTTTAAAATAAAATGAAATAAAAATTTGGCAATTCTGAAATATTAAATCAAAAGAAATTTTAACAATTAAATAAAAAAATAGATTTCAAAATACGAAAATAAAAAAACATCAACATTCAAAAATTAAAAAAACTAAAATTTAAAAAATCAAAAACAAAAATATTATTTAAAAACAGGGATTTGAATTTTGTTAATACAGTAAATTCGTACGATTATCCGAACTCCTCGTTAAAATTTCACCTTCACCCTAGATTGTATATCTACTGTTATTTTTTAAAAAAGGTCCTATAATCATATAAAAGACAATAGCTTTAGGACCCTTAAAAAACAAGCAACTCTAGATATTCTTTCAAAATAATTTATTCTTCAAAAATTTTAAATAATCTGAAATTTAGAAATAAACATATTTGAGTAATTCTCCACCAAACCCGGAAATGGATTTTATTTATGTTTTTTAATTCGGCTCAAACTTTTCGGGGGCCTTCCCTATAACAAAAGAAGCCATTTTGTGGCATTGGTTCACCCATACTAACCTTCACACAATTTTGGCAGCTGTTCATACAAAAATGTCACCTACATATTCTAAAATCTGTAACATTTCAAGGATTTTTTTGATTGATTTGGTATTTTCGCCAAAGTTGTAAGTGTGAGAGTTCCAAAAAAGTTTCCACGTGGTTTGTGGATAGTCTCTTTACATTTTTTTTTATTAGGTGCACAGTTTTCAAAGAAAGCAATTCGAAGTTAAATTTTGTCCAATAAATTCCGGTTTTTTTTAACAATAATCTTGGTGCAAAAAGCTCAGGTTGATGTGCACCGTTAAGTAAAATTCGGCAGTTCAGAAATTAAAATTTTTAAATAAAAAATTTACTAAATTTTAACAATTAAAAAGAAGTTAAAAAGTTGTTTTTTCGCCAACTCGAATAAAAAAAAAAAAACAAAATTTTTAATTCGAAATGAAAAAGTACAAAAACATAAAAAAAATAATATACTGCCGTTCTACGCATAATTGTCCCATGTTCAAAAAAGTCCAACTGAGAAAAACGCGATTGAAATTTTTCGATCGTTTTTTGTGTTTCTACGCATAATTCTGGACTTTTTTTTGAAGGGTCCAATAAACCAAATTTCTAGTTTTTGCTTTTGGGGTGTTTTCCAATACCCCTGACTCAAGGCGGTTTCAAAAACAATCCTCTATATCCTCTTGCTATAGCAGACCAGACAAACAGAGCAATTTCTACAAAATGAGCCTTTTTTGTTTTTTTTTCTGTATGGCTTAATTTTTTTAAGTTTAATCAGAACAAAAAATGCAAATAAAAATCAAATGGCCGAAATCGCAAAAATATGCTTTTTTAATATTGAAAAAAACAGATTTTTTTAAAAAATTTTGAATTATTTATATTTTTGGATTCAAGCCTTTTTCAAATTTAAATTTATCTGAAAAAAATTAAATTAAATTAAAACTTTCCTGATGCGCGTATGAGTTAAAATGAGTTATTTTGGCTTACCGTGCATCGTTCGTTATATATCGAGCCAAACATTTCATTAGGGCACAAAACCAAAACGTAAACATTCGGGATTATTCCACTATTCCATTCAATAGTACACTCCCTACATGCCCTCCAAGAATCAGATTGATAACAAACAATTTCCTATTGAAAAAAATCAAAAACACAAAAGGGCACATAATCATTTTCACTGCAAACTAAAAAAAAGTTCAAATGTGCCCTTTTATTTTTCGTTAGTTTCTCTTACTTAAGGAACTTTGTGTGTTATAAAGTGAACTTTTCATGCATTCTTAACATTAATTCACCTCAAAAAAAAGTTTGGTTTACTTTTCACCAAGGATTTCTGCAGAGAAAAACTTCGTCAAAAAACAATATTTAATACGGTCCAGCGGCTGCTATTCAGTACACTTTAGAAGAATTTTTATGTTTCACGTACCTCATTTACACTATTCAATCACAAAACTTCACCAATTATCAAAATTTCTACTGAATTCCTCATTATTTCTAACTAAACAAAAGGGCCCGTAAACATCATTCCAAACAACAATGCGGTGACAGCACTTTAGTGCCCTTTCAGCTCTCTTCGAAATTGCATTTAGAAAGGGCCCATTATGAACAACAGTTGGAAAGTTAAAAGGGCCTAATAACGAAATTTTCTTAATTTATGAGTTTTATTGCGAAAATCAACAAAAATTAAGAAGCATTTAAGCAGAGTTGAGGATAATGATGTGTTTTATAGTATCATCAGTAAAAATACCAACAGTCAGGCTTCTTTTTTAAATAGGAATTGAAACAAGTTGTCCACTTTTTGCAAGCGATTTTCTCGAATCGCGGTTTTTGGTTTTGTGCCCTAATGAAATGTTTGGCTCGATATTATCTGGGTATCGAGGTTTTTAAGCGAAGATGGCGTTCGAGGGGTGAACGCCCAAAATGTCAAAATCACGCAGTGGTACCAACATTACGGAACAAGTGTGCCATGGCATGACAGCCATATTTTTTTTCTAATGTTGGTGCTACTGCGCGATTTTGACATTTCGGGCGTTCACCATTCGAGCGCCATCTTCGCTTAAAAACCTGGATATTCTGGGACGGGACGGCTGGATAGAGTCTTCTTATTGAGTGTTTACGTTTGTATTCTTCTTCTGTTTTTTGCAAGAAAATTCGTGTTCTTAAACAAATATCAAGCAATCTGTGATTCAGATAGCTTGACAATTCAAATTTTCTTGATGATGTTTTTCAACTCAGTGCTCAAGCATGTGGATGACTTGTTGTTTAGTTTCTCCTCGCAGATTTTTTTTTTTGAATTTGGCTGTTAAAATTTGCGGTTGGACGTGGGTGGAGAATCCTGAGTTTATATTCCATCGTTTTACGGTGGATCCGTTCATAAGGAGCTGCCGGATACAAATTACTTGAAATGGTTGGCAAATCAAAGATGAGTCAAAAAATGTTCATTTCTTCAATTTTCAATGTGTTTTTTATATGAAAGATTTTTCATTTTCATTTGGATGTGAAAAATGCAATACGATTTCAATGCGTTTTCTTACATCAATCTAAAAAAATCCTAAAAAGCCTGCAAGCGAGCCTGCAAGTCATTAAATGGGAGGGGAGATTTTTTTTGATCTGCTCCTGTCGTTGTCCCGTTACGCAAAGAAAGTAAATTAATCTTTCCCAGTTCCCCAAAGAGGAGCACGTCGAATTCAACGGCGATTTTTACTCAACTTTAAAGAAAGTTAACATTCCTTAGGTCGCACGCCCTAAGGTGTCAGAATCGAAAGAAATGGCTGGCAAAAATTCAAATTTGTACCAAGGGGGAGGAAACTTCAAAAAATATTAAGAACATTTTGGTAGAATAACGAAGTTTTAATATACTTTTTAATATATTAACGAAATGTCAACCATAAGTTCTCACCAACGCTTGAAGCACCTTGATTTTGACAGTGCAAGCGGATTGTTGTTGTTTTGTTTTCATTTATCAGATGATTGAAATATTTATTTTTAAGCACAATTGAATAATAAAAAAAAATTTATAATCATAGGCCGTTCGAGGGGCGGGTTGGGAGATGTTTCGTTCCGCCGCGATATTTGTGGACCTGATTTGGACCTCAACCTTGACCTCAACACTTTATCGTGCTCATTTGCCTTAGATGTCAGGGACGTTGACTGGCTTCATTATCCGTCTCCAAATTGGGTACTAAAGCCCTATGTCAATTTTTATGTACAACGGTAAATAACACGATTAAAAACAATTTCTGATCACTTTTTTTCTATTTAATGCAAAATTTTTTTTTGACTAGACAACATTTTTTCGATGGATCAACTATGGTCCCCTTGGAACGAGCTGTCAAGTAGGAACTTTTCTGTCAAGAAGGACCGCGAGGTTAATTTTTCAAAATTGATTTAAAAATCCATTTTAAACTCTTTGTGGTCGTACAAAGGTTCATTGTACTCAGAAAAATAAGCTTTATCGCTGTAAACAATAATATCAGCAATCTAAGCTTCATTTTAGGACCCAATTGACCGTGTCTGGTGTAACATCTTCGGTAGGGACTCTTGACACATTGGCTGGCCACTTTTGTTTGGCTAGAGCTAGCCGCCGTGCCCGACCAGGCTCGATTGACCGAATTTCCACCGTCAGACAGGCACTTGCGTTGGCATGAAAACACTTCAGAAAATGTCACCCTCCTATACTACTGTTGCGCTCATGAGGCTGTTCCTTTGGCACTGACATTATAGCCGTTCGAGGTACGGTTGGCAGAAATTCCGTCATGCCGTTCTGGACAGAACCAGCTACAACGGAATCCATCTTCCGGCAATCGCATGTACTCCGGAGATGGCAAAGTTACAGCTTCCAGTTGGCGAGTTTGAACGATATGTGAGTATTTCCTGTTAGATACTTGGAACAGAGTTCAAAGTTGGCCACATCCCGTTCTCGGCGTGAAGAGCCTGGGTGGAAATCGGATGGGAACCTGGCTTGTAAGACAAGCCGCTTGCAAGCGGCAACGGTCGACCGACGACGGTCAACGGTAAACAAAAACAACAACAAAAATCTGACTTTTCTTTACGTCAGCTATGACATTTCTATTAAAGGTGTATATATTCAGGGTGGGAAAGTATTAATATAATAACGAACGTTAGTATACTTATTAATATAATAAGTAAAGTTCAACGGAGTTTCCTGCCCCTTGATTTGTACCAATTCATTCACTTCAAAGAGCATAAAAGTTTGTTTTTCAATTTGTGGCAATGTGTTGAAATAAAAAAGTGCAAAAAAAAATCAAATAGGCTAAACTGTGGCCATTATTTTTGTTTGCTTTTTAAATCCAGTTCTACAATGTTGTTTCTTCACGCCACATTTTAATTTCATGGGAAACACAGGTTTAATATTGTTCAATTTAGATGACATTTCTATGTAACGCGCAAAAAAAAAAATAACAAGAGTTTTAAATGGGCAAAAGAATAGTCGTTTCATGAAATGTATTGTTTTTTAAAATGAAAATGCTGATAAGTCAACATTCGGTGTACGATAGAAATAAATGCCTTTCAATTGAAAATATTTTATTCAATCTATTAATGCAATTTACAATTATTTGTGAAATTGATTTAAATTCGTTTTATTTTTATTTTTTCAACTCAAATTACATCCCAGTATATTATTATATAATCGGAATGGTTACACGCTCAAACGGTTTAGCTAATTTGTAAGGAAATCTTGCTACCTTAGTTTTACCTGAATTTAGATCAATGTAACCTAAATTATTTGTACATAAAAACTAAAAATTGTTGTGGAGCAATTCCATGCCAAATAGGGAATCGGTTGTACCCGACCCTCTCCGATTTCAATGTAACTTTGTAGACATGTTATCCTTCGCTTATCCAGGTTTTTAAGCGAAAATGGCGTTCGAAAGGTGAACGCCCGAAATGTCAAAATCACGCAATGGTCCCAACATTACGAAAAAAGTGTGCTATGGCATGACAGCCACATTTTTTTTCTAATGTTGGTGCTACTGCGCGATTTTGACATTTCGGACGTTCAACATTCGAACGCCATCTTTGCTTAAAAACCTGGATATAAGCCATTTTTGTGTATATGGAGCCAGTTCCACTCGATAATGACATTTGAGAAGGGCGTAAGTGTTTTAAATATTTTTGTAATTCGGAATTTAAATATTTCTGTATTTTGAAGCCGTTGCATCGTATCAAAAAGTGGTCAAAGACAAACTTGTAGGAAATTTGACGGGCTTTTCGATAAAAATACACTGAAAGAAAAAAACACTCCACTTTTATGAGATTTTTTGATTTTTAAGTTTAAAAGTCAAATTTGAGGGGGAGCCCACGATTTTTTTTCGTTCAAAATTTTTGTGAAGATAGCCTAAGATGTTACAAAAATACTCACGAAAAATGCAGGATGGAGCATCTCACCTAAAAAAATACAAAAATCATTTACTGAAACTGTTTTTTTGAAAAGTGCTCTAAACGTCAAAATTTTCAAAAGCCGAATATGGGAATCGATTTTCCAGACAATTTTACATAAAAGTCTTCATATCGACTACTGTCCTAAGTCCTATCCTTGTGAAGTTACAGCGGTTTTAAAAATAAAAATGTCGAAAAAATAGGTTTTTTGATGGTTTTTGGCAATTTCTATATGACAGACTTGATTTTTCAGTCTCGTAAATATTTTTACCGGAAAGCTCGTCCAATTTCCCATAAGTTTGTCTTTGACCACATTTCAATTGGATGTATGGGCTTACAGATATAAGCTAATTTACTATCCAGGTTACTATACTACACTGAAAAAATATGATGTTTTCAGCTATGAGCAATGTAATTAGCTTATATCTGTAAGCTCATACATCCAATTGAAATGTGGTTAACGACAAACTTATGGGAAATTGGACGAGCTTTCCGGTAAAAATATTTACGAGACTGAAAAATCAAGTCTGTCATATAGAAATTGCCAAAAACCATCAAAAAACCTATTTTTTCAACATTTTTATTTTTAAAACCGCTGTAACTTCACAAGGATTGGACTTAGGATAGTAGTCGATATGGAGACTTTTATGTAAAATTGTCTGGAGAATCGATTCCCGTATTCGGTTTTTGAAAATTTTGACGTTTAGAGCACTTTTCAAAAAAACAGTTTCAGTAAAAGATTTTTGTATTTTTTTAGGTGAGATGCTCCATCCTGCATTTTTCGTGAGTCTTTTTGTAACATCTTAGGCTATCTTCACAAAAATTTTGAACGAAAAAAAATCGTGGGCTCCCCCTCAAATTTGACTTTTAAACTTAAAAATCAAAAAATCTCATAAAAGTGGAGTGTTTTTTTCTTTCAGTGTATTTTTATCGAAAAGCCCGTCAAATTTCCTACAAGTTTGTCTTTGACCACTTTTTGATACGATGCAACGGCTTCGAGATACAGAAATATTTAAATTCCGAATTACAAAAATATTTAAAACACTTACGCCCTTCTCAAATGTCATTATCGAGTGGAACTGGCTCCATATACACAAAAATGGCTTATATAAGCGAAGGATAACATGTCTACAAAGTTTCATTGAAATCGGAAAGGGTCGAGAAAAAAGTACCTGAAAAATTCCTGTTTTGGGCTGGAATTGCTCTGTGTTTAAAATGTAAATTATACTTTATTCTTTGGCAACTTCTTATTAATCAATGGCCTTCTTTTCGTAAATCTTATACTGAAACCGCACCCCATTCTCCTCCTGCACCTCCTCTGCCACATCGGCATCGTTCCCCACCTGCCGGAACTCCTTCCCAATCTCCGGAAAGAACGCATCACACTCGAACGGGGCCAATATCTCGGTCAAGTAAATCCGATGGCAGTGCCGCGACTCCATGGCCTCCTTGTAGACCGCGCTTCCTCCAATAATCCAGATGTTTTCCACCTGGTCCTGGATTTTCGCCAGAGCGTCCTCCAAGCTGGTGCAAACCAAAACCCCTTCCGGATAGGTGTTGGAGGCGGGGTCACGCGTTAGCACGACGTTCAGACGGTCCGGCAGGGGACGTCTGCCTTCCGGGATGCCAAAGTACGTCTTGCGGCCCATGATGATGGCGTTGCACTTGCCGGGGTCTGCGACCCGTTTGGTCATTCGGGCAAAGTGCCGCAGCTCGGATCTGGGGGAATATTTTTTGTTAAATTTTGAGTATTTTTAAGTTGGTTGGTAGAATTACTTCAACCGCCAGGGCAGATCACCCTTGATGCCGATTCCACCGTTCGAGCAAACGGCCACGATCAGGGAAAACTTTTTCATGATTTTTTGAATGTTATGTTTTAAATACAAACTGTTGATTTAATTTAAAAATAACAAAAACAGAATTATTTTACACGTTAATTTTAAAACACCAGAAATTGGCATCTAAACCCGTTGTCGGGCAGTCGATTGTCCATTTTAGGCTCCACATCAGTTCGACATCGACGCTTTCCTTGCTGACAGCCGACCCGAGTGCGGTCACCCTGTTTGGAGAATGTCAAAATCCAAACGTCAACTTTGTTGTTTGAGTCATTTTCCTCAGGTTCTAATCGGTCGGCGCAGGTGCAAATTTTGCAAAATCGACGCGAAACTTGATTTTCTTTTCGTGATTTTCGCGGTTTTTCAGTGTCTTTAAAAAGAGAACACTAAAAATACGATTTCGCTTCTCTCAAATGCGATATTGGTTGATTAGCGTCGCGAGTTATTGCTAATTTTTGCTCCAGCTCTTTCCGCTGACGTTCTTGTTCTGCAATGTTTTTGTGTTGAAAGACCTCCGGTAACCGTAAATATTTAAGTTTTTTCGTGAAATAGCGGTTCGCGCTCGGAACCAGTCACAACTTGTTGCTCCAAAGTGCGGATTATTGATTTCCTGTGCAGACGAAGAGGGAGTTGTTGACTTGGCTGTTTTGACTTCGCTGCAGCTGCCAGTTCGCGATGATTAATGAGTTTTAAAGGAAGAAATTCTTATCAGCTGGAAACTTGAAGCATGGAGCCTGGCTCCAGCGGTCAGGGTGTGGCCGAAGCTGCTGAACACTCGTACCAGATTCACAACCTGGAGACTGTCACCGAGGAGGAAGGTTTGAACCACTTTTCGTTTGGGCTTTTTGGGTGAAAACGCTTACTAACCATATCTTTAAGGGCTTTGGTACTCTTCTAGCAGCTGCGATTTGGTGCTAACTTCCACAACACGAGCAATGCCCTGATATCTGTTCCGTTTCTTTGCAGATAACTTCAAAGAGTGGCCCCTGCTCGTGGAAGATAGCACCAAATCCCAGCTGAGTTGGCCACTAACACGGTTGCTTCAACAGCTGGACCGCCAGGTCCAACCGCAACGAGAGCTAACCACATTCGATGTACTCTTCACAATCGCGTATTGCGTGGGCCTCGAAGCTGGCTACGTCCCCGTCGGCCACAAACTGACCTCCAACCAGCCCCTCTCCCGATACGCGTCCTTTGACCGCAGAATCCTCATAATCTTTTCGAAAATCATCCCCTCAAACTTCTACAACCGCGAAAGTCGAAGCTACCGGCTAGATATTACCCTAAACTCCGACGACCAGCAGCGCTGCTCCCTGGTCGGCATAAAAAGTGGAGACTTCCTCTGCCTAACCTTAACAATCCTCAACCGAACGGACCTCCCCGGACGGAGTGTGTTCCTCCCGGTTTCTCGCTTCGTCCCACTGCTAAACTTCCACAAACTCCCGCTTTCCTGTCAGAATCTCCTAGAACTGTCCCACAAACTGAAAAACGGACTCTTTACGCCGGTTCGTGACGATCTGTGCCAGGACGCGGATGCCGCGCTGTATCCGTCGCTATACGGACTGCCGGATGAGGTTGTGGCGCTGCTGGTGCGGAGGTATCTCGGCAGGAAGGATCGGGCTCGGTTGGGGGCCACTTGTGGCCGGTTGAGGGAGCTGGTGAAGATGTATCGGCCGGAGGGAAGGTAGAAGCTTGGGAAGTTGCTTAGACTAGTGGTGGTGATATTGAAATAAAAGGTATTTGAACCGTAGAGCTGCTTTTCCCTGGAATGGAAAGGAAAGAACTGTCTTTGTAAATACGAATTGCTTGGTTGGGTTCTTTCAAGCGTGCTTTGCTCCTGTAAATATTGCTTTCCTGGTTACGGTGGCTTAAAATAGTCGTAAGACCAACCTAAAACAACCCTTAAAATTCGCAAAACCCTTTTCGTCACGGTCTTCCGACAGAGCACGACACGTCTTCTTCGTCCAGAGCTACACAGACTGCAAACTCTTCCGGGGAAGATGGCTCGTTACTCCAACATCAGGGTAAATCGCCCCACGAGGGCATTCTGGTGCCCCTGATGCACGGGATCAGCTTGAGCGAGAACAATAGCCCGCTTACGCTGCGCCGGGACAGTGAGGGTGGTAAGTACGGGAGGGAGGGTACCTTTTGAGAAAAAGTTGATCATTGAGGAAAATCCAGTGGAAAATGAGTTGAAATTTTTTTTTCATGTTCTTATCCCAAATATGAATACCAGTTTTACAGAGCGAGTAGTCGCGTTATATCATGGAAAGTAGTATCTAAAGCATTTACGGGAAAACAATATCCCATTGCAGATTCTAAAATTTATTATTTTTGGAAAATTCGTGCTCAAACTCAATCCACTTCAAAGAATCATCTTGCGGTTAATTTTACGCAGTAGGCCTGGCCAATTTAATAGAGATCTCCACGGTTTCTCTCACGCACACCATGATTCTGTGTTAGTATTTGTATTTAAAGTATAGAGTTATCTAAGCCCGCTCTCACGCACACTAGTACATGATTTGTTTTGCTGGCTGGTACAAATTTTAACCTCAATCTTTTTCATGTACGTATACGCAATACATGCGCACGTAGATAGCTCTATTGTTTTGGTTTTGATCGATTGTGATTGGCTGAATTCCGAGCAGCTGATTTTGTTTACACTACGGAGACATAGGCAAATCGAGTAGCCAAACTGGCTTGTAAAAACCAGCTGTTTACCACGTGCTCGTTGTATAACAAAGGCCACAGCTGATTTTGACAGACGAATTATTCTACTCGATTTGCCTATGTATGTGTGTAATCTTGTTACAAACTAACACACTCTCGCGCGTGGATATCTCTATGTGTGTGATGTTTGGATGCAATGTAATGCAATACCAAAATGTTAAAAATATTTAATTAAGCTAAAGCATTGGATGGCAGGATGTCTTCGACGGACTGGCTGCGCTACGGTTAAATTAGACTTCATTAGATCAGAAATATGATATATTGAACAAAGTAAAAAAAAAAAACAAATAATAAACTCAATCAACAAAATCTTGCATTGCGATAATGAGCCTTCCACTTTAGTCCACTTTAGTCACGATATCTCATTTTTGTCGCATCTGTGGAAATACAATGTCCCTTCTCTGAAGGTCCCGTGCTCCCAACGAATAGTTGCCAAAAACCAAAACTCGGATCGTAAACTCGTATAGTTGTTCGAAAAGATCAGAAAATTTCACGAATGTTTCAAATTTTAACATTGAAAATCGGAACATTCGTTGCTGATATATCGACATTGCCATTGGTTGGGTGAGACTTAGAAAACATCAATTTTCCTGTTTTTAAATCTTTGCATGGCAATATCTCAGGAACTAAGGGTCGTGTAAACAAAGATCAAAAAAGCAAAAAATAGAAAATATTCTCAGCTTTTCAAAAATATTTTTTTTCGAGAGTGAGCAAACACGGGCAATAATTATAAAAATGAATAACTGCAACTATTTTCAAAAAAGTTACCTAAAAATGGCTGTAACTTGAAAACTGTGCACTTTATCATCGTTTCACTAAAGTACTTTTTGATTGCAAATTCAATATTACATCGAAAAATGAAGTTGACATTTTTTTTTGCGACCAGTAGGGTAGAGGACCCAGTTTTCGCCCATTTACTGGATTTAGGGGATTTAATCTGTATTTAGCAAACTTATACAATTTTTTGGTTGAATTTATTATGCAGCTTTACATATTCATTCATTTCTAGTACTAATTGAAACTTTCCTAATGAGTTTCTATTGTTTATTAAGTTTTTATAAGCTTTTCAAAAAAAGCCTTACTGCAGCCGCCATATTTTTGTCAATTTAGACTACAGCGGGTAATAATGTTAATGAGGGAAAACAACTCATTTTGTCCGAAAATAATGTAAATGAATAATTCATTAGTTCACTGTATGTCTGAATTTCATAAAAATCTAGTGATTTGCCTGTTTTAAACGTTTACCAAAGGTTATTTCAATAAAATAAAGTGGGCGATTTCTGGGGTCATGAAAAAACATGCGATCCAATTTTCAGGGCGAAATCTAGTATTATGTTTTAAGATTTTATCTAGAACCAGTTTTCGTTTACCATAAAATCTTATCTAATCGCAGCGAAATGTACTTGACAATATATTTGGAAAATTGTAGATTATTTTTAAAGGTTAAATAATCATTTTAATTACTTTCATTCATAAGGAATTTTGGTATAAACATCAGTTTAAAAATTAACCTATGCTAAGATATGGGACACCTAGTTCAAATGTTGTAAAAGTTTACTGGTACAAAGGAGAACAAATTAAGCAGAGTATGGAGAAGTAGTTATATAATGTGCTTATACATGTGCTTTAATATTTTTATATGGAGGTACTCGAAGTTTTATATTGAGTCAATTTGGGACCGAATGACCCATAGGGTTAAAGCTCTCCTAACACAATCAACAACAACATGTCTGTCATGTCAATCTCAAAATAAGTAGGATATCTGAAAAAAAAACTCCTACACCCAAAATTTAGAGTCGAGATAATCGTTCTCTCAAAATTTATTGAGGGCTCAGTGCCAAAATCGATAGAATAATGGTACCAACTCACACCATCATAACAAATGAGTTCATTCGTTAGTTGAATCAATAAATCTCCAACAAGTGTCATACATCGACTTCTGACTTATCCTTGGTCACCAAGCTGTGGTGGCCGAGGCAGCTAAGTCATTGGATTGGTTTATCAAAGGTCTCTGGTTCGATTCCCGTTGTCGACACTTTTGGTTTTTTGTTTGACGGATGAACTTTTTTGCAAATGAACCTCGAGAGAATAGTTCTATCGCCCATCTCGAGCTGTGTTCTCTGCGTCCGTGAATGGTACCACTATTCTCTCGACTCGAGACCATCATTCTCTCGGACTAGCGCTGCCAGTTTTGGGTGTAGGATTTTTTGAACCTCAATTTATAATATGTACGACAAAATATGTGCACATCAATGAAATTGAGCTTCGGGTACATGTTAAACGCAAAATTTATTAAAACGCAAAATTTTATCAAAAATGAACATGTAAATGATAAAAACCTTGTGGAAACTTAAAATCAAATAATTTATCAATAATAAATTGTCATTAAAGTGTGTACTATAACCCGAGCAGGGGTAAATAACCAAAATGTGCCCTTGGTTGCCCAGTAATAGATGGTAAAATACCATGAAATCATACCAAAATCTTGTATGTGTAAGGGCACAACAATACCAAACCATGTTATTCCAAGGGTAAAATAATACCTCAAAATAAAACCATTTCAATACCAAGTTGAGGTCTTCTGGATTTTTGAACATTGCTTGAATACCAAAACTTGGTATTGCCATGGTTTTATTTTTAGGTATTCCCGCGCCCTTGGAAAATCATATTTTGGTATTTCTGTGGTCTTTCACATACATGATTTTGGTATGATTTCATGGTATTTTACCATCTATTACTGGGCAACCAAGAGCACATTATGGTCGCTGGTATTTGAACAAGTAATACCAAAATTTGGTATTTTCATACCATTTTTAGTGCAGCAGTTGCAGTTAGTGAAAAAACGGAAATTATTCATATGCAACAGCCAAATCTACTCACCTGATGATTCCATGTTGTTATTAGTGATATTCTTCACCACACCGAATGCATTTGTCATTGATGAACGGCCTGTGCTTGAAGTTCTTGAAGCTTCTGAAAAATAACAAGATTGAAAAATAAGTATTATTAAAATGAAACTGAATTGAAATTCACCAAAATTCATTAATCTGTCGATTGACTCGTTTTTCAAAGTATTTGGTTATCCCGACTTAGAGATATTTCAACGTTTTTGAAAAAAATATTAGGCTGGTACAAATATTTTTAAAAGTTTTTGTCAAAATTGGCCCGAAAAATCAGGGGGCAAAAAAAATATTTTTACAATAAACTTCAAAATTTCAATGAAAATTCAAGTGCAACCAGCTGAAATCAAATTAAAATACATTCTTCTGCGTTTTAAATCATTTTTAGCATGTTTGGGTTTATTAAAAAATCTTAAGATCTTTTGAAAATTTTCGATGCAAAATCTTTTTTTTTGATACAATTTTTGTTTTTGTCAGATCTTAGATTTTTTGAAAACTAATGATTGCAAAACAACTGAACAAGTGTAAAATGCATTTTAAAACACATTTTTCATTTAAATGTGTAGACTATGGCTTGTTATTTAAATTTTTATATTTTTTTATTTTTTTGCCCCCCCCCCCCCCCCTCGACCTCGGCCAGGGCCGAGGGACAAAAACTTTTTTAAATATTTGCATCGGCCTTAGTGGGTATATCACACTAATTTTTAAAATCTTCTCTAACATTTTTGGGTTTCAAGTCATTTTAGCGCAAAATTAATTAACTCGTAAAATTTTTTTAACAGATTTCCCATAGTTTCAGAGAAAATTTATGAAACCTTTCAATATTCAAATAATACCAAAATGTGCCATCCTGACTTAGAAAATTTTCCACAATTTCAAGTCATTTCTGTAGGGGGTATATCAAAAATGTTTAAAATCAAGTTTGAAATTTCCGGTTTTGAATGGAAGCATTTGCTTTGAGACATTATTTTAGCGCAAAATTAATTATTTTGTCAAAATTGGTCAAAATTTTCCCATAGTTTCAGAGGAATTTGATAAAACACTTAAATACCAAAATAATACCAAAATGTGCCATCCTGACTTAGAAAATTTTCCACAATTTCAAGTCATTTCTATAGGGGGTATATCAAAAATGTTTAAAATCAAGTTTGAAATTTCCGGTTTTGAATGAAAGCATTCGCTTTGAGACATCATTTTAGCGCAAAATTAATTATTTTGTCAAAATTGGTCAACATTTTCCCATTGTTTCAGAGGAATTTGATAAAACACTCAAATACCAAAAGAATACCAAAATGTGCCATCCTGACTTAGAAAATTTTCCACAATTTCAAGTCATTTCTATAGGGGGTATATCAAAAATGTTTAAAATCAAGTTTGAAATTTCCGGTTTTGAATGAAAGCATTCGCTTTGAGACATTATTTTAGCGCAAAATTAATTATTTTGTCAAAATTGGTCAAAATTTTCCCATAGTTTCAGAGGAATTTGATAAAACACTTAAATGCCAAAATAATACCAAAATGTGCCATCCTGACTTAGAAAATTTTCCACAATTTCAAGTCATTTCTATAGGGGGTATATCAAAAATGTTTAAAATCAAGTTTGAAATTTCCGGTTTTGAATGAAAGCATTCGCTTTGAGACATCATTTTAGCGCAAAATTAATTATTTTGTCAAAATTGGTCAACATTTTCCCATTGTTTCAGAGGAATTTGATAAAACACTCAAATACCAAAAGAATACCAAAATGTGCCATCCTGACTTAGAAAATTTTCCACAATTTCAAGTCATTTCTATAGGGGGTATATCAAAAATGTTTAAAATCAAGTTTGAAATTTCCGGTTTTGAATGAAAGCATTCGCTTTGAGACATCATTTTAGCGCAAAATTAATTATTTTGTCAAAATTGGTCAAAATTTTCCCATAGTTTCAGAGGAATTTGATAAAACACTTTAATACCAAAAGAATACCAAAATGTGGTGTTCGATCATTGACAAATTCTGCAATTTTGCAATATCAAAACAATACCTTAAATTGGTATGATACCACATTTTGCTCTTGCATAATCCTTAAGACAAATTTTAAAGGGTCCAAGAATACCAAAATTTGGTATTGATACCAGAGAAAGGTATTATTACGCATTTCCCTTGTTATTTACCCATGCTCGGGAAAGTGGGCGATTTCTGGGTCCTCTACCCTATTTATTCTTTTTGAAAAAATCAGTATTGATTTGAACTCGGTCAAAGATTTTTTGCCCATTCTGGCATTTGATATCCCCTAAAACATATCAGAAAATGATCAAATATAAAAATAGTGTTTTTTGCAAATCAACTTTTAATGACAAAAAGTAAAATAAAAAATCATCAATTTTTTTACTGTGTCTTTTTTTTTCAGTGTAGTCCTTATCCATACCCATTACTTTACCCAAGACACCAAATCGATCAAAAATTCCTTCAAAAGATACAGATTTTTTAATTTTCATGTATCATTTTTGTATGGACAGCTGCCAAATTTGTATGGAAAATTATATGGACAAACTAATGATGCAAAATGGCTTCTTTGGGCATACCGAAGGCACCAAAAAAGTTTCAGCCGGATAAAAAAATACAAAAATTAAAATTAAAAAAAAACGATTTCGTAGAGCATTGCTCAACTGAAATAATGTATTAAGCATTTTTGATACGTTTTAGATTGAAAAAAATAAATAAATAAATAATAGAAAACGCATTTTAGACGACATTTTAGAATATCATCGCTTTTTCGGTGCTACTTTACCTCAATTTATGTGAAATTACGAATAAAAAAAAGATGTAAATCCTAATTTTGTATTGTGTACACTGTAAAAAATAAATAAAATAAAATGGAATATTGAAAAATATGACGGTTGAATATTACCTCTTTTTAAATGTAATTTTACCTAATTTTGTGTGGAATAAGTGAAATCACACAAACAGATCTCGAGTGAGTTTTCAAAAAGCCGTAAGAGCCATCGTGACCTCCAACACTAATATTCGTTTTTCTCCAAATTGTAACAACATTTCATTTATTTTTAGTTGGAGACGTGTAGATGAACAATCTTAAGCATTTTTGAAATTGGTTTTTCGTAATTAGGTCGAAAACCGATGCAAAAAAGGTTTTGTTTACCGTCTTTTTGAAACCTAATCCGAGAGATGTACTTTACACATTTTTAGTTATATTTTTTTCTGACACAATATCTTTCAACATTTCCAGATGTAATATTGCCATTATTTTATACTTTGATAAGAATTTTACAATACATAACTTTTTTTTGTTATGAATAAGGCTGGTACAAATATTTTTAAAAGTTTTTGTCACCCCCCCTTCAAAATTGGCCCGAAAAATCAGGGGGCAAAAAAAAATATTTTTACAATAAACTTCAAAATTTCAATGAAAATTTAAGTGCAACCAGCTGAAATCAAATTAAAATACATTCTTCTGCTTTTAAAATCATTTTTAGCATGTTTGGGTTTATTAAAAAATCTTAAGATTTTTTGAAAATTTTCGATGCAAAATCTTTTTTTTCGATACAATTTTTGTTTTTGTCAGATCTTAGATTTTTTGAAAACTAATGATTGCAAAACAACTGAACTAGTGTAAAATGCATTTTAAAACACTTTTTTTTATTTAAATGTGAAGATTATGGCTTGTTATTTAATTTTTTATATTTTTTTATTTTTTTGCCCCCCCCTTGACCTCGGCCAGGGCCGAGGGACAAAAACTTTTTTAAATATTTGCATCGGCCTAAATTGTAAGACATTTTCGGATTTTTTTTGCTGATAAAACATTTTGATAAATAGAAAACAAAGTTTACTTTGCCAAAAATCAAAACAATCTTGAACAGTATTACATTCCAGACTCGATTATCCGAAGGCCTTGGAAAAATCCACTTCGGATAATCGAATCATGAGTTTTTTTTACCTTTGTATCATTTTGTATTGTGGGCGAGTCGAGTCTGGACTGTGCTTGTATATTATTTAAACATGGCCAAAGTTGATCTCAGAAAATACTTGTTTTTAAACATTGAAACAGGTAAAGATGTTCTAATTTTTTTTAGAGATATGCATTTCAATGCTTTTTAAAATTCAAAATTGGTAGTAAGTGCTGTATGCGATTGGTCTAGAGGTAATTCTAATTTCATTATTAATTTGGAGTTTTGTTTTTAAACATTGTTTTTTCAGATATTTTTTTTGATAATGTTTGCAATAGCCTTATCAAAGATCAGGAACAAAAATTAAAGAAAAGTGATGAACCATATTTTCTTTAATTGTTGAACCTTTAGGATGCTGTAATTGAATGTTAAACTTCGACTTTTTTTGTTAAGGTCCTATAAACACATAAAAGACAATAAGGCTTTCTAGTCAGAAATTTACCAACACATTCAAAGTATGTTTACATGACAGCTGGACGTTTGTTTGCATCAGGTTTCCTATCTCTTTCTAGCAAAAAAATTTTGTCAGGCGACTTCTAGCTGCTTTTTTTGACTGACTGCCCGATATGTCAGCCAACATACTTCGCAGGGCTGTGACAGCTACAGCTCGATCATTGTTTGCATCAGGACACTTTGACGAGGAGTTCGTCATTTTTGGGTTGAATTATATTTTTTCCACTGGGCCTAGAAAGCCTTATAGCTTATAGGACCTTTTCAAAAAAAAAACAAAAAAAAAACAAAAAAAAAACAAAAAAAAAAAAACAGAAAAAATCTGGAAATGGTTGTAAAAATTTAATACATTACATCGCCATCACTATAAATGCTTTTCCACTGGGTTTCCCAATGAACCAACCCACATAAGAATAAAATATATGTTTAAGGATTGTTTATAATTTATATTTGTAGAAAGGAGTGTCCGAACTCGCCCAGTGCTTCATAAAAATAAAGCATAATTTTCATTCAGTATTTCTTAAAATATTCATTCAAAATTCCCATTGATCCATTGTCCAACCGTCTGTCATTGTCAAAAAAACAAACCCACCTCGCCATCCCCTTAGCACTGGGACAGTTCGATTCATTCTCGGAGAAAATCATTCAAAAAGAGCGACTTCACGCAAACAGCAAGCAGCTTTAGGTCTCTGTAGTAGTGCCATCGTCAGACAATTCGAGTAGTGTGTAGTAGCGAGAGTCAGTCGTCAGCCGTCGTTCGTACGTGGTGTACGGTGCGCAGTACACCGTTGTGTTTCCAGCGGGTAACCGTGCGTTTAATCCGGGTGTCCAGAGAAAACCTGTGGGAAAGGGGGCAGGTCCTTTCGTTCCAGGTTGTGTCCCAAAAAGGGGACCGCGGCGGCGTCTGAATCCGTCGCGAAACGGTGCGTCGTTTCAGCTGGAGAGCCGTTTTCCTCTTTATCCAGCACAGCTCGTGCGCTGGAGAACGGAGGAGGTTGCTACAACAGCAACAACAACAGTGTTGCTGACTGCTGGTACAACTACTAGCACAAAGGCTGGGGAGCTGGTTGGTGGCGAGGCTGTTGCAATTTGGCAATGTCCAGCGGGATTGGTGGTGCCGAATTCCGCCGAAGGTTGACGGGGATAGGAAGAAAGTGTGTGTGAAGATTGCTGAAGCAATAGAAGCTTGTGTTGTTGAGTGAGAATATACGGAAGAAGGTGGAAGCCGACAAACGGCGAGAAATGGAGCACGACACGGTACAGGTGCAGTAGAAGAAAAGGAAGAGAGTGAAACGAAGGAGTGTTGAGGAAGAGAGTAAAAGGCAGCGACTGCAGCAGCAGTCTGGATGAAGGGAAAATTCTGATTGTGTGAGAAGAAGCAGAGGGAGAGAAAAGCGCTGCATTTGCAAGTTGTGAGTGAATACTCTGGAAGAGAGAGGGATGAAGTGGTAAAGAGGCTGAGGAATGCTGGCTGAGGAAGCTGAGGTGTGGATGACAAGCAGACAAGCAGTAGCGTAGAATACGAATACGGTGGATAGCAGCACGCGCGCGAGTGTACGACACACTTGGGGCTTTGGTGTGGTGAGGAAGTGGTACAAGAAGCGCAAAGTCGTGTTAAAGAGGCACCCAAGGTTTGGTCACCCGATCTCGCAAGAAGAATAAGAGAGAGAGAAAGAATCGGGTGCTTTAAATGAGAAGAAAAGGAAGCTGTGTGTGAAGAGTGGAGAAGGCCAATTTGGCGTATGCGTGAGAGGTCGTGCAAGTGCTCGTGGGGAAGAAGCAAGAAGGTGAAGCAAGAGAGCGATTATAGAGGCGAGTTCGATAAATATACACAACTCTGGAAGGAAGAAAGAGTGAACGCAGAGGAGGAGGGCAAAGGAGTGGAAGGCGCGACACCGACGACCGAGCCAAGCTGGTTAAGCATGTGTAAGTGCCATGATTTTCTTTTATACCTTTGTACAAGAGACTCCACGCAAAAGCTTGACGAACTCGAACTCGTAAACACGGCGAAAGAGGCAAGCAAAGAGTACAAACATACCAACACAAGCACGCGTCAAGACTTATCGTAAATAAAACATGGAAAATTGAATACAAGAAAAAAGAGACGAAAAAAGTGTAGAAGAATGTCAAAAAACAAGTTTTTGTCCCGAAAAATAGTTTTTGTTTGTTGTTTCTTTCACTTCCTCTTGTTTTCGTTTTTATCCCCAGAATTCTTCTCGCTGTTTTTGTGCGTGTGTTTGTACTCCTATCCTCTTTTTCTGGTTTTGGGATGGATGCTGCGATAGCAGTTTTATCAGCGCGGTTTACGTTTTTTTTGTGTGTTGATTCTCGTTTGGAGCATGTTGTTTTTGTTGGAGGGAACAGGTTTTGCTTCCCTCTGCTTGAATAATTTCTGTTTGATAGAGTCCTACGACGCAGACGTTTAGCGTCATGTTTGCGTGGCTTTTTTTAGGGTATTTGAAGGTGTCATCTACGTTAAATAAAAGAGTTCTCGTAATATTCAAAGAAAAAAAAAAGATTTTTTTCATGTGAAAAAAAGACATTTAGCACTATTCTGCCATAATTGAAAATTTGGCTATTATGCCAAATCAGGTATTCCGAGAAAAACGTGTTTTAGTGTTTGCCACCAAATCTCCGTCAAGGCAATTTCCCATAAGAGTGCAATATTCGCCGTTTGGTTGTTCGCATCGGCAGCCAAATCTAAACACTATTTTAGTAAAAAAAAAAAACATCCTTTACCACCTGGTGCTAATAACTCGTTTTTGCTTAAAGTGGATATTAGCCGTTTTTTGAATGCTGGGCAGTATTTACAAAAGTGGTAAAATAACATAATATCTTTCGATATTTTAAAACAAAAAGTATCACAAAGTGCTTTACACACTATAACAGTTATTTTCTACACAGCTAAAAAAGTAGTAATCCAGCTGCGTTTAAAAGGCCTGGGTGTAAAATAAATATTGCATTATGTTACTCAATTTTATGTAATTTTACACCCTGAAATATGTAACCCATCAGTATGGGAAACCTACTTGACCGAAATGTCAAGCTCATATTTGCGTTTATCCTTAGAGCTATTTATCAGTCTGTTGGCTGAGTGGGCTAAGGCGCCAGTCCTTACTGTTGGTGCTGGGTTTGAATCCCGTCGGTTGCAACTTTTTTTTGTGTTTACAAAAATTGTACATGCAGTGTGTAATATTAAGTGTTTATTTTGACGAAGGTGACGTGCATGCTTTTGCATGCGATTTTATCATCGGATTTTTTGCTGTGTATGTTTCAATGAATTCATGCAAATATTTTTTTATTTGGTCCAAAATTCAAAATATTGAAAAAAACCTAAAATTGCCTAATTTGAATATTTGCCTTTTTATTACCAAATCATTATTTCAATTTTTAAAATTAATTATTCGTGTTACAGTCCTGACTCGATTATCCGAAGTCTCGTTTATCCGAAGTTTCGATTTTCCGAAGTTCGATTATCCGAAGGTTTGTATGGGACTTCGAATAATCGAAACACGAACAAAAACATTTTTTTTCGTTCGTCGTTCGACCCCATTTTAGTCAAATTTGAATAGTTGATTGCTTATTAAGAGCAATTCCATGTCAAATAGGGAATCGGTTGTACCCGACCCTCTCCGATTTCAATGAAACTTTGTAGACATGTTATCCTAGGCCTATATAAGCCATTTTTGTGTATATGGAGCCAGTTACACTCGATTATGACATTTGAGAAGGGCGTTAGTTTTTTTTAAATATTTTTGTGTTTCGTAATTTAAATATTGCTGTATCTCGAAGCCGTTGCATCGTATTAAAAAGTGATCAAAGACAAACTTGTAGGAAATGTGACGGGCTTTCCGAAAAAAATACACTGAAAGAAAAATACACTCCACTTTTAGAAGATTTTTTGATTTTTAAGTTTAAAAGTCAAATTTGAAGGTGAGCCCACGATTTTTTTTCGTTCAAAATTTTTGTAAAAATAGCCAAAGATGTTACAAAAAGACTCACGAAAAATGCAGGATGGAGCAACTCATTTAAAAAAATATAAAAATCATTAACTGAAACTGTTTTTTTCAAGTGCTCTAAACGTCAAAATTTTCAAAAACCGAACTCGAGAGTCGATTCTCCAGACAATTTTACATAAAAGTCTCCTTATTGACTATTGTCCTAAGTCCAATCCTTGTGAAGTTACAGCGGTTTTAAAAATAAAAATGTTGAAAAAATAGGTTTTTTGATGGTTTTTGGCAATTTCTATATGACCGACTTGATTTTTCAGTCTCGAAAATATTTTTACCGAAAAGCTCATCCAATTTCCCATAAGTTTGTCTTTGACCACATTTCAATTGGTTGTGTGGGCTTACAGATATAAGCTTATTTACTATCCAGGTTACTATACTACAATGAAAAATATTATGTTTCACGTTATGAGCAATGTAATTAGCTTATACGATTTTGAAAAACGTACCATGAAATTTGAACACTTTGTTCGTGGTTCTCATTTTCATGAACGCTTGTTCACGATTTTGGGAACTCATTTTTCTCCGTGCAGAAGCTAGCCTAAAAATTTGAACTTATTTGCTCCAGTTTTGTTCTGAAGTTAGTATGGAAAATTAATCAATTTACTATGGAGAATAGTAACTTTTTACATCTTCCTATAGAAAACTTCCCAAAACCCTTTCAAATTTTCCTATTCTTAAGTTTCTTAAAGTGTTTGATCCGGGTAACAAATTTGTAGAACATCGCAAAGTGCTAGGAATTGATCCCGAAAAGATGCAGGATGTTTTTTGGAGCTTACTTGTTTTTGGCAAAAATTCAAAACATGCTCAAAAATTAACCTGTACCTTGTCGGGATCAACTCCTAGCACTTGGCGATGTTGTACAAAGTTGTTCCCCGCATCAAAACCTATAAGAAATTTCTTAGATGATAATATTTTATCGGGTTGAGGAAAACTTTCTAGAAGAAGAGTAAAAAAGTGAAAAATAAATCAATTAAATTTCAGCAATTCCCCACGAAAGCAACATGATTCGAAAAAAAGTTCTCCGATCGGGCTCAAAATTTTTCTGGGGGATCCTTGGCCAAAATAATTAGACCCGTATTTTTTTGTTTGGCTATTAGGGTTACCTACGCCGTGTTAGGGTGGTTCGAAAAATGGCAATTTTCGTCGATTTTCGCAAAAACCACTTTTTTCAAAAAGTCATATCTCCGCGCCATTTCATCCGATTTTAGCTGTCCTAGACGCAAAAGAAAGGTGATCAGTTTGGCTATTTGGGAAACATAGTAAGAAGTTTCAAAAATCTAGCTTAACAATTGAAAAGGTTGAATGAAAACAAAATGCTGTTTTGAAGGTCTCGGGACCAAAGAGCCTACGTCTGAAAATATTTTTATCGGATTCCTCAGAATTTCACATAAGGGGTCGTGCATAAACCACGTGGTCTCCTTAGGGGGGGGGGGAGGGGGTCCGAAATCCGACCGAAAAAAACCATGAAAAGCCATGGGGGGGAGGGGGGGGTCGACGGCTGACCACGTGGCCTTTAAAAAAATCTTTTCTTAAAAAAAAAAAACAAAAAAATACGCGCTTTGAATTTACTTATATGCATACATTTTTTGTTACACTTCAAAACCATACAATTATTGTGTTTAAAATTATTACTTATATTTCAATGTCATAATATTTTCAAATTCAATATTGAATTATATATATATCAATACTTTGAGCCTGTAATTGAATGTACACTTTTTAGTACTCATGTAACTACGTTTTGCAAAAGTTTAAAAGCTGTTAAAAAATAAAGTGACAGTATCCAAAGTTAATATACCCTAAAAATGCGTACCAAAATGCAAACACTAATTAATTTTTTTGTTGATGGTATCAAGTAGCTAAAAATGTGCTTGCAAATTTGCATTGAAAGTAGATGTAGTCTTCGATAGTTCTATTTTGGAACAACTTAAAAAATAAATATTGCTGACAATTTTATAAGATTTTCGTAACAAGGCAAAAAACTGAATATGTATTATAAATTAAGTGTCTAAAAATGATTCTCTGCAAAAAAAAATAATCAAAATCTCAGATCTTAGCTAATTACCGTAGCTGGTCCTATAAGTGATCGAAGAATCTTAATCGAAAGATTTCCTTTTGACACTTAAAACAAACTCAAGATATCTTGTATCTCCTATCTCATGCAATATTTTTTTAAGTTCAAAGAAACTAAAAACCCCAATTTCAAGATTATTGCGCAAAATATCAGTTTCACTACCTCATTTGCAAGTGAAACGTCTTGCATTAAAAAGAAACCAGTAACGAAAAAACGAACGATACATACTTTAAGATTTACCAAAAAATTTGATGAATATTTTGATCTAAAATATATTCCTTATTTCATGGGTTACACAATTCGGATTGTTATATTACATAACATTTCATAAAATACACGTTTACTATCCATCGTCAAAGTTGTAGGTTATTTTTTTATGTTAATAGGGACCATCTCTTGAGCCAAAGAGAATCATGGGCAAACATTTTAGATTTTTAGAGAAAAAAAAGAGCTTCAAGCAAACATTGTTTTTGTTTCTCAATTAATTTGAAGATTAAATAAATAGGGACCAAAGGTGCCCTTTCCTGAAAATATTGGTTTTTCTTTAAGCTGAGAAAATATACTATACCCTCAACTTCATATTTGAGATAAAACCACTCAAATATATAGACACATTAAAATAATTTAAGTTTGAAAGAGTCACTTAATTTTCAAATGCCGATATCAATTTGTGAAATAAATTTCAATACAATGCCGTCAAGATCAACATAAATAAAATTCATTAAAAAGATGGAACGGTACTTTAAACTCGCTGGTTCTCGGGCATAACTCAACCAACCGGGACATTTTTTTTTGAGTGAATTATAAGGATGTCTAGATGATCCTTAAACTTTGCAGAACTCGATATGATCAAATCTGTAATTTATGCGATCAAAAACGTCGTTCCAACTTTTGTTTGCTCTAGTAAAAAAAAAATCGCTCGAAAATCCGCGGAGACAAGCCCGAAAACCTGTGAGTTGAAGTTACCGTTCCAACGTTTTAGGGAGGCTTTGGCATCCGTGGGACATGCGTTGGGCGTCCCAGTGTTAATAATTTCAAAGATTTTGAAAAGATTGAAAAATTAACTTATTTAATTTTTTTTTGTTTTTATTTTGAGGTAATATCTCCAACCAAAAGTTGGATCAAAAATCTTAAATCGTAGATAATTGCCTATTTAAACAACTGAAAAAAAATGTAAAATAAATTCAAAATTTTAGCTTAATCTTTTTTAAATTTATCAAAACACGTAGTCGATAGCAAAATCAATTTAAAGTAAGAGTAAGACGTAAACAATTTGGATGTCCATGACTAAAAGCGTTGTCTACAACTTTTCCAAAGATACGAAATCGATTTTCGAGCAATTCTATACAAAATCGGTCTTTATTCTTAAATTTATTTTTTGATTTTTTTAATCCGTCTGAAACCTTTTTTGGTGCCCAAGCCATTTTGCATCATTAGTTTGTCCATATAGTTTTCCATACAAATTTGGCAGCAATGAAAATTAAAAAAATCTGTATCTTTTGAAGAAATTTTTGGTCGATTTGGTGTCTTCGGCAAAGTTGTAGGTATGGATAAGGACTACACTGAAAAAAATGATAAATGGTAATTTACTTTGCTTATTTTTAATTTCACTTTTTGTCACTTAAAAATGATTTGCAAAAAAACACTATTTTTATTTTTTTTAAATTTTGCCAATTTTTCAGAAATTTTCAGAATGGGCAAAAAATCGTTGTTTGAGTTATGAATGTTTGAATCAATACTGATTAAAAAAAAATCGAAGTATTGACCGCAACTTAATTTCAATTTTATTTTTCGATGTAAAATCGAATTTGCAATCTAAAAGTACATTAGTGAAATTTTCATAAAGTGCACCGTTTTCAAGTTGAGCATGAGCATGAGCATGAGCATGGTTGGCTGCCATTGAGCTGCTACTCCTTTATTGACGGATCAGCTGAAGTTAAGCAATGAATCAAAAATGATCAGTGGGAGCCAACCATCCGTTCACTGTTTAACCTCTGAAGATCCCTACTTTATAAGTCAATACCGGCGCCCTCCCAAGAAGCCTGCAGTTCAACAAAAGGGAGGAATGTTAGTCCGATAGTTGAAGTTGCAGACTCATCAAGCACATAGTTTTTCGCTATATACTTGTTGATACCGCTTGAGACCGTTGAATCCACAGCATCTCCTTCAAGCATCACGTGATTATTTTTTTTGGGTTAGTAGGATAAGGTATTGGCTTTTCGATGCCTCCCGAGCTACGACGCTATGGGAAGGACTTTCATAACAGACCCGTCGGCGAGCCTTCCGAGCAACGATGCTATGGGAAAGTCTTTCTGGTTAACACACAAAATCACACAGTTATTTTGCTCCACTATTAACTCGACGATCCAAATTGTCAGTGCGTCTTTCGATCATTATATAGAAATAGCTTTTTCACCGCAAAAAATAAAACCTTATTCGAAAAATTTAAACACATTCCACCCGACGCCGTGCCTTCCGATCAACGATGATATAGGAAGGGCTTTGAAAATCACAAAACATCACTTTTCACTCCGAATATTTTTTTACGACCACGCGCTCCCTTTGCCAATTATGCACTCACTCGAACAGCGACACAAAAGAGACGGAAAATAACACGAAAAAAACAGGACTGCGCGTCCCGAAAAGCACCACACTAATCAAAGTGCACCGTTTTCAAGTTAAAGCTATTTTTAGGTAACTTTTTTTTTTAATTAGTTGCAGTTATTAATTTAAAAAATAAGTGCCCATGTTTGCCTAATTTTGAAAAAAAATATTTTTGAAATGCTGAGAAAATTCTTTGTTGCTTTGTTGCTAAGATATTGCCATGCAAAGATTTTAAAACAGAAAAATGGATTTTTACTACCCAAACAACCGATAATTTTCTTATGTCGATATCTCAGCAACTAATGGTGCGATTTTCAATGTTTATAAATAAAACTTTCGTGAAATTTTCCAATCTTTTCGAAATCAATATTTTCAAAAAAAAATAAGACTAACATTTCAAAAGGTCGTAATATTGAATGTTTGTCCCTGTCTCTGATTCTGGTATGGAGAAAAAAATTAAACAGCTCGACTTTTTTGGACACACTGAATCATTGGAATCAATCATGCTTAATTAAAAAGAAAAGTTGCTTTAGTTTGGATTTTTATGAATGTTTGGAATAAAATAAATATTAACTAGGAGCTTTCATAACTAGATATTTTCCTTAAAATAAAATGAAAATATTTTTTTCCTGAAACAAAAATTTTCTATTTAATTAATTTCGATTTTAAGAAAATATTTTAAAGCGCATTTAAATTAAATCAGGAATGCTGTTTATATATCAAAATAGCTTTAATTCTTAAAGCATATTTATTCTGGATGCAATTAATTGCACTGCAATTCCATAATTTTGAATACATATGTTTTACTAAGTTGCTTGTTTTGTTGAGAGTATTTTTTTACTTTCTGTACCATTTCAAAAAATTGTTATACTGTTATTATTTACCTTAAACTTTGTGACATGATACTTTTTTCACACTTTTAAGTGAATTTCTGTTTTTTTTATATATATTATTAAATTGGTTTTAATGGTGTTACAGCACCTACACAAATTAAAATGTTTTCTGTTTGACCCAATGTCACCCCCTCTAAAGGGTGAGTTTGAGTTAATTTTAAAACGATTGGCATTTATGAACGGTGTGATTATACTAGCCATATTCTGGGAAAATGTTGGTAAATTTAGGAGCATTCCCCAGCAATATTTATTTCGATATAATTTGAAATGTTTTTATTGTGTTAAAATAACAACAGTAATATCGTTTTTTGACCAAAAGTCACCACCACTGACGGTACATCATTTGTGGATAATTATTTTGTTTTTTTTTTAAGATTTTTCACCTGGGAGGAAAAAGCCACGTGGCCATATAGGGGGGGGGGGGGGGGGGTTGGCGTGAAACCACGAAAAACCATGAGGGGGGAGGGGGGGGGGTCAAAAATTCACCAAAAAAAGGCCACGTGGTTTATGCACGACCCCTATCAAAAAATGGTGAAGTTATGTTTTCGATACTCTGAGATACGATTTTTTGAAAATAAAAACTGGGTTTTTCGACGCGCCACGCGCAAAAATGGGAAAATGACGAAAACGGGAAAAATCGACTTTTTTCACTAAAACTGCGATAACTTTAAAATTTCAGCGATGACCTATACATGTTAGGGTACCAAATTTTTGTAATTAAAATTACATAACATCTATAGGTCATTGCTGATTTTTTTTAAGTTATCGCAGTTTTAGTGAAAAAAGTCGATTTTTCCCCGTTTTTGTCATTTTCCCATTTTTGCGCGTGGCGCGTCCAGTTTTCATTAAGTTTTCATACGACCTTTTCAAATGTTAAGCTAGATTTTTGAAACTTCTTACTATTTTTCCCAAATAGCCAAACTAAGCACCTTTCTTTTGCGTCTAGGACAGCTAAAATCGGATGAAATGGCGCGGAGATATGACTTTTTGAAAAAAGTGGTTTTTGCGAAAATCGACGCAAATTGCCATTTTTTGAACCACCCTAACACGGCGTAGGTCACCCTAATGGCCAAACAAAAAAATACGGGTCTAATTATTTCGGTCAAGAATCCCCCAGAAAAAAATTGAGCTCGATCGGAGAACTTTTTTTTCGAATCTTGCTGTTTTCGTGGGGAATTGCTGATTTATTGAAATTCTATTCTAACTACAGATCCAAACTGGAGCAACTAAACCTTAACCAAATATGCTCAAATTTTCATGGTAGCTTCGGTTGATGCAAACGAAATTGAATACTTTTGTCTTTTTCATATATTTGTGATAGTTTACAATCTATTTTTTGCCCCCTGTTTTTTTAACGGAATGTAGGAGGACCAATTCTTTGATGTTTTGAAATCATTTTTTTAAAGAGCTAAAGCAAGGACTATTTTTTACCACAAAAAATCAGTGAAGAAAATCGTTATGCTTGGAAATTTTCAAGAAAATGTTTAAGAAAATTTATGATAAGTAAATAGTCGAGCACCAATAACAGCTTAAATACACCTCAGTGTTTGGTCATTTTCACGCTTAAGTAACAGCCTATTTTGAACAATTTTGCTTTAACTGCTTTAACAATCGGTTTTCCGGTTTACTTAATAGTAATCTGATTCCGCTTGCTCGTGGATATTTAATGAGTTTCCACAATCGGTCGATCAAACATTAAATATCAATAAGCTTCACCATCGTCTATTTGCCGTCTTCCTCGTAGACTTTGTTCCAGTGGGGGTGGGTGGAAAACTCCCAAACCAAAACAAAACCCGCACTCAACGCTGTTTACAAGCAACAACAACAAATTATTACGACCGCCGCCGTTTGTTTGTCATGATTGTCGTCACGTCACACCTGTTTGCTGCCTTATTTTGGCGAAATTTATTCGGCGCTTTGATTGCATGTGGGCCAGCTATTAAATATGAATCGGATGGTGGTGCGTCCAAAATATGATTCTGATTAGCTAATAATTAGGTTTGTGATTGCTGCTGCTGCTGGTAGAACGTCCAGCACATTTGCAAACAAACGACATTCCTGTCGGGGCAATTAAAGTGGTACCTCGCGTTAATGGACGCGAGCCTTTTATAGCTCCAGTTGGAAGTGGACTCTGTGGAATAAAATTGGACTTTGTGTTGTGTGTTGGGTAGTTGTCAACACCTCGGAAAAGTAGCCGTTTGTAGTGACTAATACGGTGACGACCTTTGATTAGATAAGCTAGTTGTATAAGCTTATCACTTGCAGAGGTGGCTGCTACCTTTAATTTCATAATCAAAATATATGATAGCTTTGTAGCCTGAGTTCAAATCTCGTTGTTTATGAAAAGTTTCGAGTGCTTTCTCAACACGAATTCTTAAATATCTGGACGCAGCAAGCATCAAGAGAGATCATTTAAATGAAATTCTGGACGTCGTTGATCAAACTTTATCGATAAAATCAATTCCAGGTCAAACTCGGCACTGTCCGGACCAACCCTGCCCAGTGTCCACTGAATGTCCCCAGTCAGAGGTCCCCTGGTGCGTGCGTGCGTATGCGTAAATTCAAAATGTGCGTACACGTACCCCACCACAAATACATTCTCACATTGACCTTCCTCATTCCTCTGCTCTCTGGTTCCACTGCTGCTGTTGATGGTACAAAAGCTGACATTTTTGGGGCTCGTCTCCTCTTCTTTTCAACTCTGTGTGTGTGTGATTGTTTTGCTGCAGCAGAATCACAAAAGAGCCATCTCAACGAGGCTTTGTCTTTCCAACCGAGCGAGGGGCGGCTCATCTCGGAGTCTGAGTTCGTGTGTCGGAAGCATCTCATCATCAGCAATCAGGCCTGCTGGTCTGCGGCTGAGCTTTTCCGTAACCTTGTGGCTCTTCTTGAAACGAATGCTGCGTCGTGGGGGTTTTTGAGGGATTCGAAAGAGATGAAGTGGAGAACCTGTATTTCGCACGTTTTGGGACTAGTGGATACAACTTTGGGGAAAACATCAAACATTTCGAAGATCTGGCAACCCTTCCTTGTGTTATGAGTACTTTTGAGCAATTCTCTCAGATTTCGGTCATTCGATTTTTTTATTTTTTTTTATCAGGCTGAAACTTTTTTAATGCCTTCGGTTTGCCCAAAGAAGCCATGTTGCATTATTAGTTTGTCTACATAATTTTCCATACAAATTTGGCAGCTGTCCATACAAAAATGATACGTGAAAATTCAAAAATTTGTATCTTTTGAAGGAATTTTTTGATCGTTTTGGTTTCTTCGGCAAAGTTGTAGGTATGGATACGGACTACACTGAAAAAAAAATGATACACGGTAATTTTTTTTTATTTTTTATTTAACTTTTTGTCACTAAAACTTGATTTGCAAAAAAACACTATTTTTTATTATTTTTTTCATTTTCTGATTTGTTTTAGGAGACATCCAATGCCAACTTTTCAGAAAATTATATATACATTTTTGAATCAATACTGATTTTTTCAAAAAATCGAATTATTGGTCGAAAAAAAATTTCAACTTCATTTTGCGATATAAAATCAAATTTGCAATCAAAAAGTACCTTAGTGAAATTTCGATATAGTGCATCGTTTTCAAGTTAAATCCATTTTCAGGTGACTTTTTTGAAAATAGACGCAGTTTTTAATTTTTTTAAACTAGTGCACCACTTTGGAAAAAATATTTTTGAAGAGCTGAGGAAATTATCTATATTTTACTTTTTTGAACTTTGTTGATAAGACCCTTACTTGCTGAGATATTGCCATGCAAAGGTTTAAAAACATGAAAATTAATGTTTTCCAAGTCTCACCCTAACAACCCACAATTTTCTAATGTCAATATCTCAGCAACTATTGATCCGAATTTCAATGTTAAAATGTGAAACATATGTGAAATTTTCCGATCTTTTCGAAAAAAATATTTTCAAAATTATTAAACCAAGACTAACATTTTAAAGGGCGTAATATTGAATGTTTGGCCCTCTTAAAATGTTAGTCTTGATTTAAAAACTTGAAAAAATAATTATTAAAGAGATCGGAAAATTTCACGAATGTTTCATATTTTAATATTGTAAATCGGACCATTACTTGTAGTAATCCGGTTGAAACTTTTATGGTACTTTCGGTATGCCCAAAGATGCCATTTTGCATCATTAGTTTGTCCATATAATTTTCCATACAAATTTGGCAGCTGTCCATACAAAAACGATGTATGAAAATTCAAAAATCTGTATCTTTTGAAGGTATTTTTTGATCGATTTGGTGTCTTCGGCAAAGTTGTAGATATGGATAAGGACTACACTGAAAAAAATAATACTTGATTTGCAAAAAAACGCTATTTTTATTTATTTTTATTTTTTATATGTTTTAGGGGACATCAAATGCCAACTTTTCAAAAATATGCAGGTTGTGCAACGAGTTATGAATTTTTGAATCAATACTGATTTTTTCAAAAAATCGTAATATCGTCGCCAAATTTTTTTAACTTCATTTTACGATGTAAAATCAAATTTGCAATCAAAAAGTAAAAAAAAAATCAATATTACGCCCTTTTAAAATGTTAGTCTTGATTTCAAAATTTTGAAAATATTGTTTTCGAAAAAATCGGAAAATTTCACGAATGTTTCACATTTTAACATTGCAAATCGGACCATTAGTTGCTGAGATATCGACGTTAGAAAATGATGGGTTGTTTGGTGAGACTTAGAAAACATCCATTTTCCTGTTTTTAAACCTTTGCATGGCATTATCTCAGCAACTAAGGGTCGTATCAACAATGTTCAAAAAAGCAAAATATAGAGAATTTTCTCAGCTTTTCAAAAATATTTTTTTTTAAAGTGGGCAAACATGTGCACTAATTTTAAAAATTAAAAATTTGCGACTATTTTCAATAAAGTCACCTGAAAATGGATTTAACTTGAAAACGGTACACTTTATCAGAATTTCACTAGAGTACTTTTTGATTGCAAATTTGATTTTACATCGAAAAATGAAGTTGAAAAATTTTGCGACAAATATTTCGATTTTTGGAAATAATTAGTATTGATTAAAAAATTCTTAACTTGGTCAATGATTTTTTTGCACAACCTGGAAATTTCTGAAAAGTTGGCATTTTATGTCCTCTAAAACATATCAGAAAATAAAAAAAAATAAAAATAGTGTTTTTTTTTGAAAATCAGGTTTAGTGACAAACACTGAAATTAAAAATCACCATTTTTTTACCGTGTATCATTTTTTTCAGTGTAGTCCATATCTATACGTACAACTTTGCCGAAGACACCAAATCGATCAAAAAATTCGTTCAAAAGATACAGATTTTTTAATTGTCACATATCATTTTTGTATGGACAGCTGCCAAATTTGTTTGGAAAATTATATGGGCAAACTAATGATGCAAAATGGCATCTTTGGGCATATCGAAAGTACCATAAAAGTTTCAACCGGATTAAAAAATACAAAAATTAAAATTAAAAAAAGGTCGATTTCGTAGAGCACTGCTCTTTACAGAAATGTACAAGGCTGGAAATAAATGGAAATTAAGTCATAAAGTCATGATAATTTCACCTATTTTGATGTTAAATCACACACTTGTTTGACACAAAATATGTCATAATTTTCACCAATTTCTTGTTTTTTTTTTTTAAATGGATCATCGAATTCAATTAAGTTCACAAAATCCTGAACAAAAAAGGATATTTTCAGTGCCAACCATTAAATTTCTAATATTCTACTCCGAGGCCGTCTCGCTAATCCCGTCACACCGGAAGCACACACCTCGGATTATCACCCCCGCCTGGCCCAGGAAGAGAGGCTTATCGGCCATTCAATTAGTCAGGCTACGCGTCATCCCACAACGGGCTCCCTAAGCAGCGACTTATCAACAACACCACCCTTCTCGTCCCCTGGCCTCGTTCCATTTTATGGGACCTTTTCACACGCACCAGACTCGGCCCAACTTGATGACGGTCATCGGGCGGGTTTTTCCCGGGGATTGGCGCCCCCGTGAACCGCAAAATGGATTTTCACCTGGTGCACAACTTTTTGGAAGCACTAAAAAATCTTGCTTTTTTAAATTTAGTTAAAAATGATTAAAATTTGATTTTCTCTTTAAAAATCCAAAATTTTCCTCCGTGCACGACTCTAATCCGAACCCGCAAGAGCGAAACTGGATCAAGCTCAACGTTTAGAAAGCCATTTAACGGACAGTGGATCCAATTTATCAACAACAACAACCAACAACGAGAGAGCGATCCATTTTCGGCAGAAGTGCCTCAACCTGGAGAAGCACTCACCTCTCCGCCGGTAGCACGGTAATCCATCATCCTCGTTCTACGTTGATTCGAGTACTTTGATCTGGGAATCGCTTCGGAACGCCCTGGAAAGCAGCACTCAAAGGCTCGTCGATTTTGAAATTCAATCACACAAATCAAAGTGTTTTTTCTTCTGTGGAATTTGTCTGTTCGTGTTTCGTTTGTCAACTTTTTTTTTGTTGTAGCAAAGGTGATCGAAAGTTCAAAAAATTAAAATTGAATTTAATTTGCAAGTTCTTAAATTTACAAGTTTTTTTATGTCAGAAAAAATGTGTAATTTTACCTATGAAAATGTGTAATTTTACCACTTTTTTGGTGTAATGTCGCTTTTTCAATCTAAATTGAGGTAAAATTACATCATAACCCTTCCAAATTTACACTTTTTTTCTGTGTAGAAGAAAATTCTCGTCATTCTGCTATTTTCTGATGTAAAATTACAAATTACATCAGGGAATTCTTTTTTGTGTAAATTCATGCAAAATTACATCAAAAAGAGGAAAACTTTGTTTTTTATCGTGTAGAAAGTTAAACAAATGCATGACGAAAGGGTTCATGCAGCAAATGCATTAGAAAATCCGATTTCTATGATTTCCCTGCCTCCCCAGTTCGGCGTTAGTAATCAAGTTAATGTTATTGCATCTGAGAAAAAAATGTTTCTGAATGCGATTAATTTCCGCAAATTCTCACTCAAACTCAAAGAACCCTTTTTCAAAAATATGTTTTTCCTTTCGTTAGCCACCAGCTTTGTGAGAGTGGGAGTACTGTTTTCATCAATTGCACGCACTTTTCCTTTATGAACATTTCCAACGTAAACATTCCACCAACCATGCCAGCACGCACAAACCAGCAGCAATGTTTGCCTTTGAAGGAGGGATGCCAGAAAAGCTTCACTTTGTGGGAAGTGAACTTTACCCTGACGAAGAGAATATGGTTCTTGATTCGAGGAAAATATTCCGGCTGTTGTTTGTGGGTGATGAAAAATTGATATTTGCGCGCTGTGGGAACTGATTAAATTCTACGGAAGCTTAAAATTACAAAGTTACATGGAATTGCATGTAAAATTACATCGGTTTGTTTTACTGTGCTCTACTGGTCTTCATTACATGATTATTTTAGTCTTATCATTCATTCACAATTCTTGCACAAAGGAATGACTTTCAAATAACCGACGAGGTATGGATCTGACATCTTGCTGGTTTGAGTTATCAATTATTCAGGGGAGCAGAATTTCAGAATGTTCAGCAAATTAAACTGAATTTGAAGTTTCAACCTCTACCCAGAACAAGCAATTAATCATTCCGAAATTGTGCCAAATCCCCCTTAGCATGCAAAAACAGACGTCATTCGACCGTCAATCGGTCGGTCATTGATTTAAACCAAACGCTCCGGGGCCTTCACTTGTGATAATGTTCCCCAGCGGCGGAAATGATGACTCTGTATCAAAATATGGTATCTCCGCGGTTGACAGTGATGGATAATTGTCGTAGCTGTACGCTAAGCTAATTGCTCCGAATGGGCAGATTGGAACTCAGTTTGGCCAATGTGGGACACTTCTGTGAGATGTTAGATAACGGATTGGCTAATTTTAGTAAATATATAGTTCATTTAGGTAAAATAATGGTATTGAAACATTTGTTTTATACATTTTTACCTCAACTTATGCCAAATGTTTAATTTCTACAAAAAAATAAAAAATAAAAAATGGTTAATTTACAGCTTTTAGAGCAAAACATGCAATTTCACCACATACGTACACCCAAACTAAGGCCATCTGACATCCAGTGTGACTTACTAATTTTAGTTCATGTCAATCCACACAGTAGAAAAAATCGTCGTTTGAAAATTTCTACGTGAAACTCGCTCAGATATGAGTTATTTTTTGCTCAAAACAGTCTAAATTCACTTTACTTCACGTGTAATTACATTTTGACACGTTATTGAATGTAAAATTACGTACATAACACAAATTATTAATTTATTATTCATCATTCATGTATTTTATTTTTTCTATTACAGAACACAAAAAAATGTGAATTTATCTTATTTTTGGCGTTATTACATTTTACACGTTAATTCATGTAAAATTACATGCATCACACAAAAATTTACCAATCTTTTTTTCTACTTTATGGACCGACACATTCTACTGTGCAGAAGAATTGCATCTTAAATCATGTGTAAATTTACCAGTTTTTTGGTGTAATTCCAGGTTTTCAACAGAAAATTGACAAAATTACAAGAAACTGAACAGTCCACCAGTATGCAAATGTTTGTTGTGTTTATTTTCTGATATTTGTGCACATCAATACGATTGAATATTTTCATAAGTTGAATGTACTGATTGCTCCAGATAAAAAACATATCAGATGTGATCCTTTTTATCCCGCACTACTGACCTACAAAATGAAAAGCGCCTTCTCATCATCAAACGCGCTTTTACGGAGAAGGTTTCTGGTATTTTTCACCGGGATATCTTCATTCAAACCTGCTGATGCTGCTTCAAGGCTGCGAATCAAATATTTACTAGGTTGATCCAGCGAGGGCAGAGTACAGAAAGAGAGAGCGAGTACCCAGTTCAGTGCTTTTTATAATCTGGTGCTGCTGCTGCTGGTGCATTAGCATAATTTACCAAGGTGAGGAAAGCTCCTGAATCATCCCTTTGCTATCTGGGATAAGGGTACGACGTTTTTTTGGTTTTCTTTATGTGGAAGTTGAAAAGGGCTAGATTTAAGAAAGCTGAGTCGAAAATGTATGCAAATAGTGAAGAATGAGACCAATTTCGGCAAATTTATAAAGTTAGAGATTGATAGATTGTATAAATCTAGATATATTGAATTTAAAATGATCTGCAAATTTACATACCTTTTTATGCGATGGTTTTTCTGGGACATTTGATGCAACCAGAAGTCGTACCCTGCTAAATTTGGAGCTCTTGTGAATCGATTTTCGTTAAACTTTTATTCTTGCTCCAAACTGAAAACTTCCCCAAAAGCAGTTAAGTAAATCGCCGTCCAAAAGTTTGCTCCGTGCCTCGAGTTACCATCATGGTTCACTCAATCATGTGCGGCACGTGGCACTCAACTTTTGCGTGGCGCGATATTTGATCAAGTTCGGAGGAAGAGCGGAGAGGGGGCGCGTGCGAATTACGCGGAAACTGATACCAGTAACTTCGACAACTTAACGGGGGCAACGATACTTGATGCGGGTTTGTTTATGTTCAGCTGCCACTTGAGGGCGTGGTTGTTGGAGAACGGTTTCGCTATAAATTGCTATGGATTGCGGAGAATTTGTAATGCTTAACCTTTTTGTATCGATGTAAAGGCACTTCAAAATTTTACACGAAATGTATGTAACTTTTTTAAGAAAGGAATATGTAATTTTACAGTCAATCATATTCAATGTTGTGTCTGCTATTTATGATTTTATAAAATGCAAACTTCACCTACAGCCCTTGTCTAAAATTGTACGAAGTTGAGAAATTTCCACAGCACATCCTACCGACAGCAATAAATCACACGTGTGAGTCCTTCTTTCGATCCAACATCTTTGGAAGGAGCAAAACAGCACCATCGAGACACGCCCTTTGTGAAGTCTTTTATCATGTGTGTGTGTGTCCTCACCGTATAGTTGTCAGCCTGATCCTGTCAAGACAGAGAGATGACTGTGATTCGGACGAAAATTGTGATGTACGACAGTCACATGCAATTCAACGTGAAATTACTGTGAAAAATATCTACGTAAAATTACATGTAAAACCAAACATTTCAGCTGTGCTTCAACGATCACTCTAGACTAGAAACTCTCAACGTCCACCTAGCCACATAGTGCAGTGACTTGCAGCCATATAGTTCTAGGATCCACAACCCACACCGGCTTTGTCTGGTTGCCAACTCCGGAAGGGCTTGGCACCAATATCCGATGTCTGGGGCAGCACTTTATCGCGCGGAGGTGTGCTGGTGAAATACCGACATCATCACCTCCGTCCTCAGTGCTGGCGGTAAGACTAGTAATAGCAGTAGCAGTGATTGCGACCGTTTTCTCGTTGTAGAGGGCGGTAACGGGCCATACAAGATATTGCAAAATTGTGGATGCAACAAGTGACCTTCCTTCCTCTTTTTTTGAGGAGGTTCTTCCATGTTGGACAAGGTAATTTGAAACGGCCTGGGGTATATCTTATGGATGGTTTTAATTGCTAAAAATATATATTTTCATTTAAATTACGAAAACACAGATTTTTTGTGCTTATTTTAATGAATTCATTGATATTTTACATAGAAAATACAGTAGTATTACTGTATTACATAGTAAAAATATCAGTATAAAAAATATCCGGGAATGTCGCCAGGAATGTGTCTGAAAAAAGTGTAATAATAACCTCTTAAAATATTGAAATTTCACACATTCCACGTTAATTGCAACAAATTTACATCGAAAAAGTCGTAATTTCAACCATCAATTTTTGAAATATTCCAAAATTATACTTTTCTACCGTGTAATGTAGATAGTTTTTTTGTTTTTAGTTTTTTGTAAATTTTGTGAAATGAAGTGAATGGATAATGTTCAAAACGCACATTTTAAAAAGTAAATGTAAATTTACAAAATTTAGAGGTAAAATTACACATTTTTCTTATATAAAAGAGTTACCATTCCAAGATGTACCATTACCATCAAAAAATCAAAAAATCAAATTATTCGCTCTACAGCATTGCCTTGGCGTTCTCGATTGCGAGATTCCTACTCGAAACTAGGTGTCCGAAGGCTTGATTGTTGAGGCAATTGCAAACCTCTTTTTACACCTAAGCTTCCATCCACCCCGGGATTCGAACTGACGACCTTTGGATTGAGAGTCCAACTGCCTACCAGCGACTCCACCGAGGCAGGACCCAGGGAGACGACTCCTACACCTGGACTGAGCTAACGACCTATCCTCTAGGTTAGACCGGGGCCAACATTTACTTCCCTGTCCGACGGAAAGCGTGATCAGACAAATCTCGTCTCAAAATTTGCCACCGGGACCTTCTGGGATCAAACCCAGGCCGACTGGGTGAGAGGGTACCATTACCATATTTTTTTCAAATTGAGTTGACAGGTGCCATTAAAACTTCACATGATATACATGTAAATTTTCTACAACCCTTGGGTTTCTTTGTTAATTAGTATTAAATAAATCGTTATAGTATTTGTGTTCGGTCTTACGACGAAGAATTGCCCCTCCCGCGCAACCAAAGATCACGCCGCCCTTGCTCAACAACGGCGCAACCGTTTGACAGCAGAAAAGGAAGGAAAACAACGCGTTCGACGAGCGACGCGGCCAGCACCAGCAAGAAGTTTCTCGACCACCAAACGAGACGGTCGTGTGCGATCCCAGCAGCAGCAGAGAAGAAACACAAGAAGAAACAGAAGAGAGAAAAGGTGTAGAAGTTAAATACAGTTTAGTTTTAGTTTAACTCCGCCGGTGTTCTTCTTTCTGTGGAAATTTCCCTCCCCAATACAGTCCGTTAAATAGGATTGGCCAGCCGCGGCCAAATCCTCCCCACACCCCGAACATGGTCCAACCGAACCGGATCAAAGTGTGTGTGTTCTTCTTGCTGCTGCTCGCGTAAACGTGTGGAAACACGTTCGATTTCGGTGCACCGCGTGCGAAAAGTGCGACAATCGACGCGTGTGTGTTTGTGCGTCACGAGCGCTAAAAAGTGACAACCCAGTTCCGACCGCGGAACAAGTGACTTTGGATTACCAAAATCCGGAGAGGGAACCGGAGCACCGGTGTCCCTACAGAGAAAGTGCCAATACCGAACCCCAGTGAAAAAAGTGAACCGGAAACAAGTTCCGAAAGTGCAAACATGACCCCGGAAGAGAAGAAGATCCCTGCTGCGGCAGAACAGTGCTAGAAAAAAGTGACGGTGAACATCTTCCGCCCAAGGAAGCACCGAAAACAACCCGACCGACTGCTGGGACCGAACAGCAGAGTTTCGTTGCAGCCAAGCCTGTAACGGAACTTCCGCTCAAAATGGAACCGATCACCACGAGCGAGCTGGAGGAAGCCTCCCGATTGCGTGAGAACACCAAACAGAAGGTTTGCCTGCTCCGAGACACGGTGCTCAACCTCCAACAACCGACACTGCAGCGGCTGACATCGCTCAAGGCGAGCCTCTGGAAGCTGTACGGTGAGTACAACAAATTTCACGGTTTCATCATCGGAAGCGTTCCGGAAGAGGCGCTCGCTGAACAGTACACTGAGTGCGAATCGTTCGACCAACTCTTCAACGAAGCTGGCGTGCCGTTGGAGGAGAAGCTGATTGCTCTGAGGAGCAACACAGCAGCGGAACCAAGCACAGCAGACAACATTGAGCACCAGCCGGAAAAGCACCCTTGGAAAAGTTCAGTGCCGACGGTTTACAGGATCAGCAGCTGGTCAACTCCGATGGCGTCCTGGGAGTCCGTCCGAAAGGAGCTCTCCGGGCGAACCGACAACCGGTCCAGGCCCCAAAACCTGGAAGCGGATACGGCTTTGCGAAGTCGCATCCTGCCAACGAACGGCCCACGTCGCCGATCCAAGCCTACATCCACGAGCGATGTCTTGGAATCCGAAGTGGTCATGCGTGACCTCTTCCCGCCAACGAACGGCCCATGTCGCCGATCCAAGCCTACATCCGCGAGCGATGTCTTGGAATCCGAAGTGGTCATGCGTGACCTCTTCTCAACCATCGAACCAAACACTACAAACAAGAGCCGAGAACCGATCCCGGCAATACCCGAACCGAACGACCAGACGGACCTGCGAGCGTTCGTGAATCCCAGCAACGACGACACCGGCACGGACGACGTGCCTCCGCTTACAGAAGCAGTCCACTCCGAAGAATCCAGAACCGACCGAACCCATCCGGATGACCGGTCGCTCACGAAGTTCAAAGACGACCCGCGACTAGCAGAGCCTCCGACGGCTGCACAAGACATGGTCAATCTCTACAATCCTGATACCAGTCTTGCCGCCGCAGACAGCACCCTCGAAGAAGAAGTGGACACCGACAAAATGGCCAAGGCAACGTCGTCTACAGCGCCGCGACGTTCAGCCAAATCCAAACAGAGTGAGTTTTATCGTGCCTCCACGGACGGTGAAGTATCTCTTGATGCAACCGAACTGCTTCCATCGGTGAACTTCCCAAACATTCTCGACCAGCAGAGGCTCGAACCGCAGCTGCCAACAGCTGCGAAAGCACCGGACAAACAAGACCTGCTGTACGCAAATGGCGACCAGCACAGCAGCAATCCTCGTGGAAACAACTCTCCGTCGAAAAGCAGCCCAAGCTCACCATCCCGATCCGGAACCCGGAAAGCAGATACGGCTTTGCGAAGTCGTGTAGCTTCAACGAACGGTCCAAGCTGCCGACCCAAGCCAAAATCCGCACACATCTTGAAAACCGGAGTGGACATGCGTGACCACCTCGCAACAACCGTTGCCGATCCGAAGGACCTGTCAGTGTCCTCTGTCCACGACAAACCAAAGAGAGGCCATGTCCACCCGGACGACGGTTCCTGGACGACTGTTACTCAAACTTTCGAGTGTCCGGACAGCCGTGTCTCTGTAGACAACCCTGAATCGAAGGTCGTACGCGAAGACAGCGGAACACAACCTGAAGTTGAGTTGATGCCAACAGCCCCACCAAGCTCGACCAAAGCCGACCAACACGATTCCCAGCGTGCGCTCACGGACGGTGACGCACGGACGCAAGTAACCGAGCAGTTCCCAGCGAATCTCCTGATCGAACTCCACCAGAAGACATTTCCCCGAGACCAGCACAGTTTCCCGAAGACCGCACAGCTGAACTCTTCAACCCGCCGAACCAGAGCAGATCCCAATCCCCATTTGCCAGCTGCTGCGAAAGCGCCAGACAAAGATTGCCAACTGAAAGCCCGTCGCGGTCGCCTGGACAGCGACCTTCCTGGGTTCCAGGAAAACCAGGACAACAGATTTGCTGCTGAAGATCCACGAAACCAGATCGACCTATCATCGAAGAATCAGCCACGCAGCCAGCCGCCCAACGAAGCATCGCAGCAAGCTGCACATCGCGAACCACGAGCAACCATGCAAACCTCCTGCGACCTGCCAGAAGCGGAAGCCACTGTGAACGAACCACATCTCAAAAAGAAGCCCACACAAAACCAACTCAAGGTACACACATCCGAGACCTTCCCGCCGACGGAAAATAACACCCAGTCTGAACGTAGAAGTCCCAAATCCAGATACATCCACTCCGAGCACCAAAAATCACCGAAAAAACGCCTCCAAAAGATCAAGGCGTTCGAAAGTCGGCCGCAACTGAATCGATCACCCGGTTTGCCGCTGAGGTGGCAACTCATTCTCGCAGTTTACAGGACCTGCCTGAAGGAGTGGATCACGAACAACCTGCCTAACACGGACAATCCAGCGCGAATACCTCGAAGTGACAACCGATACTCCAGTCACGGACGAGGAGAGCAGTCCCGCAATCCGATCGTCAACCTAGACGGCGAACGAACTCCAACGGATGAAGCCGAACCAACCCACAGGAAGTGTTCCGTAGGCAAGCGTAGACAGACCGGCCAGCAGCGTTCCTCGAATAAGCAGTACCAGCGCCAAACGACGACCCCGCAATCGAGGATGACCACGGAGAACCTGAGTCTTCTGTTGAGCGGACTCAACGGGGGGAGCATGTTCGGTCTTACGACGAAGAATTGCCCCTCCCGCGCAACCAAAGATCACGCCGCCCTTGCTCAACAACGGCGCAACCGTTTGACAGCAGAAAAGGAAGGAAAACAACGCGTTCGACGAGCGACGCGGCCAGCACCAGCAAGAAGTTTCTCGACCACCAAACGAGACGGTCGTGTGCGATCCCAGCAGCAGCAGAGAAGAAACACAAGAAGAAACAGAAGAGAGAAAAGGTGTAGAAGTTAAATACAGTTTAGTTTTAGTTTAACTCCGCCGGTGTTCTTCTTTCTGTGGAAATTTCCCTCCCCAATACAGTCCGTTAAATAGGATTGGCCAGCCGCGGCCAAATCCTCCCCACACCCCGAACAATTTGTTTTGCCAACGTTATAGCATTAATAGTACACTGACTTTGTGTCAGAGAAACTGCATAATACTGCTGTAATTTTCATTATAAAAATAAACTACCTCGACCGATATCACGTTTTAAAATATGTAAATTTACATCTTTCTATATGTAATTGTTTTTTTTCCACATTAATTGAGGTAAAATTACATCGAGAAAAAGTAACCAGCTTGCACTTCTCCCAGATGCCGGATACCCGGAAAATCTGGGTTAAAAATACAGTTTTCCCTCCAACAAAGACTTGAAGTGCACTCTCCGCTGGAAAGGTTGATTGCAGCTGCAGCTTCTACTCTTCGCAAAACCCTTTTCGCGAAGATCGATGAAAGAGTTGTTTAGTTTTTGCCCACTCTTCGATGCCAAAATGGCACTTTGAGTTCCCTCCCTAACTTCTCACTTTTGCTATCAGTTGAATGGATTCAAGGGGTAGAAAAATGCATGAATTTCATTTTCACTTTTTGTGCATCTTGTTTAACGACGCCGCCACGGAGGGTGAGTGAGTTTGTACGTTAAAATTTTACGCATTATTGAGCTGGATAGTAGGTGGGGCAGGGAGGTAAAGTGCAGTTTTTATTGTTAGTTGCATTCCCGAGAAGAGTGCACTTTGTGCACGGTGAATGAGTTTGCGGAATTTTCCAAGCAATTTTCAGCGAAATGGAATAACACTCACTGCCATTGTGCTTGTCAGTTGGAGAGGAGATCTTTCCTTTGAATTGGTTTCCTTCTATTTTCTATTGACTTTGCAGCTATGTCTAGAATAACAACCTCATTAAAATCGGATGAAGGATCCAATCCGGATTGCGAGCCAGACTGGTGCTTTGAGGACCAATCCTACCCCGCTTATTCGCATCCTATAGCCCTGCCTCCCGATGGTGACCGCAAAAAAAAGGCAAAACAAATTAACAGCGAAATGAAATTAAAATTTATACTCCTTGTTTGCTTTCGTGTCCAGCCAGTCGCAAAATTACATCCTTCCTCCCTCCACTTTTTGTCCGGCAGCAATGCCCTTAGCGATGATGATGGTGGTGGTGGTCTAATAATAACTGCTGGAAAATAAGCACAGTGAAAATCTACTCAAAATATTTTTAGTATTTTTTTGAAATTTTAAAATCTAAGATTAAATCCCAAGCAAACTATTTTCTGATGTAATTTTACATGCAATGTCACGTAACTTTTCATGTGCTCTGCGCACACAAGTCGCTAAATGAAAAGTGAAAACAGCGCCTACTGCATCCGCTCGCGGGAAAGTGAAAAATTGCTCCCCAGAGTGAGGCGCGCACGTGTGTGCACCGTCCCACAGGGCCCAGAAGTAGTCGCACAAGACGATAAATGCCGATCTTCCGTTTTTTTCTCTCTCCAGCCTCAATTATGCGAGACGGTCTTGGCTGCTGCTGCTAGGTGACAAAGCCGGTTTTATGGAACTGTTGAGAGCATTGAGGGTTTTCATCATCTGAAAAAAGGTCTATTTATCTATTTCACAAACTACGGTTTGATTTAAATAATTAAAAAAGCGTATTTTTTAAATAATTTTTTATTATTTTATTGAATCGGATTGATGGGAATTCGTTTAGATAGAAAAAATAATAAAAAAAGTCTGGTTTGTCATGCAGGAATATACTTTTTTATTTGGGTCCTTTTGATACTTTACAAACTAGTTGTTACTAATTACCAAGCCGACTCACTTGTTTGGCAGACTCTAGGTTTCTTAGAATATCAAGTCGACTTTTTATAATTTTGTTCAGCTGATTCACTGCAGTCTTCTTTTCATCGTCTCGAGTCCGTTGGTATTGTCTCCGGTATACATTCCTAAGCTGAATCAAGTATTTAGTTTCTGCGTCAATATCTTTTACAGGAGGCTTCCGCACGGGTACAGCATCTGCTTGGTTGATGGCTTGCTGACGAGCCACGTTCTCGGCCATGTTTGTGAAGGGTTGAGTGTAGTATCTGTTTAGAAGGACCACTCCGTGCTAAGTCGTCTTGCTGTTGCACAAAATGCACTGGCGATTCCTTTAAATCGTCTTCTACTAGCAGACTTCATCAGATTCTGTTCTCGACTGAAGTTGTGTCGCTGGTGTGTCCGTATTTGTAGGTAGCGCAGGTACTACTTTATCGTCGTTCTTTGGTGCCTAGCGTCGATAGGTAATAGTATTAACAGCTATGCTGTTCTCTTTCTAAAAAAATTACTCATTTAGAAAATAAAAACTGCGAAACAAATCTGAACAGATTTCAACTTGGTAGGATAAGTTTAAACCATTTTTAAGTGGATTTAACCATAATTACGTAATCATTGACAAATTTGGTTTATTTGCTATGAAAATCAGTTCAGATTTTGAAATGAGTTATCAACACATTTTTACAATGATTTCCAAAATAATAATTAAAAAAACATTAATGTTTTAATTACAAGCCTTATCAACAATTGAATAAAATAAAAGTGTTTTAAAGTAGCTTATCCAGTTGTTTTGCAAACTTGAGTTTTCAAAACATCGATAAATTGACGAGAAGCTTTGAAATATATTTGTAACGGCAAAAAAAAATACAAAATTAAATTCCGCTAAAAATATACAGGGAATTTACCAAATTTTCAGGCAAGTTTTATAAGTTGAAAAATAAATTAAAATTCTACCCGTGTCATCACGGCTTACAAAACAAATATTGAAGAGTTTTCCATTCCAATTCAATTCAATTCATTTAAAAGTATAAAATTTATTGAAATTTCTGCAAAGCAGATTTGTTTTTGTGAAATGGTTCAAACATATATTTTAGACTTGAGGCTTGAGAATTATGACAATATTTTTTATCATAAAAATACAAAATCTTAGATCGAGCAAGATGATACAAAAATGCTTTTGATTCAACTTATATAGTTATCCAACTCAAACTCACAGGATAATACATAAATTTTTGTATTTTCATGCCGTTTTTTAGTCCAGCAGTTGAAATCAGCGGGAAAAAATACCGGAAATGATATAACAAAGCTCCATATGCAACAGCAAACTCTATTCATCTGATGATTCCATGTTGTTCTCAGTGAGATTCATCGCCACATCAAATACATCTGTGATTGTTGAACGTTTGAAGTGTTTTTTTGGCCAAGCATCTAGAAATACAAGGTTGTAAAAATAATGTTATTAAAATTAAACTGGATACAGGTTCACCAAAAGTTTCAAAAAAAATCTATCAATTGACTCGTAAATCAAACTATTTCGTGTAAGTTCACAGCAAAAAAAAAAAAAAAACTATGTGAAAATTGCATGCAAAAGCATGCACATCACCTTTGCGAGCAAAATCATGTAAATTTGTATGAGAAAATGTGTACAGAAAAAGCCACACACAAAAATATATTTTGCAAAAAATAACAACCATCTGGTGAGAGTCTATCTCGGCTATCTCACCGTCTTTCGTACATGCTTTTTGTGTACACGTTTCCTCATACAATATTACATGCTTTTGCACACAAAGATGAGGTACATGCTTTTGCATGCGATTTTACATAGATTTTTTTTTATTGTGTTATTTTGTTTATCTGTTAAGAAATTTGGAAAAAATGCCTTATTTCCTCAGAAGGTATATTAATAATAAAAACTTTACTTAATCCACCCTTAGGTGGTTGTTGCCTTCCTCACATTTAGAGGGTAATGCTATCCAAAATAGATACACAAGGGCGGACCTTTCAGTGTCAACTTGATTCATTATTCATACCATCAGATTGGGTAGTCAGATCTGCATAATTCAGGGCACTTATGTGCTTATAATTTTTGATAGGGTTGTCAGATCTGCAATCTACTGAACTCGTTGGAAAGGTCTTTTGATAACCTATCCATCGACAGGTCGCATTAAAGATCCGGACAACGTTTTCATCGAAATATAAGAGATCCGGCCTCTAAAAAGTGCAAAAAATAACACTTAAGTACGTATAACTTTTGATAGGGTTGTCAGATCTTCAATCTTTTGAACTCGTTGGAAAGGTCTTTCGAATACCTTTGTAAAAATGTATAACATAACGGGATTTCTTACAAAAATCACCCTTTTTACAATCTTTCGGACTTTTGCTAGAATCGTTTTTTTAGCATAACTTTTGAAGTACTTTACTAAACATTGTAATTTTCAATAGCGACTTATGGGACCCCAAGACAGGTCAAATGAGACCAATACGGTCCAAATCGGTTCAGCCAGTGCCAAGATAATCCAGTGCATTTTTTTTGGATCAACATCCCACCACACACACAGACATTTGCTCAGAATGTGATTCTGAATCGATAAGCATACACGAAGTTGGGTCTAGGAGGTCATATTAAGAATTTCGTTTTTCGAGTGATTTTATAGCCTTTCCTCAGTAAGGTGAGGAAGGCAAAAAACAACTTTGAAATTCTCGGGTTTCAATAAAAGCATTCGCTTTGGGACATCATTTTAGAGTAAAATGACCTTGCCAAAATTGGTCAAAAATCAAACTGGTCCCATTGTTTCAGAGGAATTTGATGAAACACTGTAACCCGAGCAGGGGTAAATAACACGGGAATACCAAATTTTGGTATTACTTGAGCAAATAACAGCGACCAAAATGTGCCCTTGGTTGCCCAGTAATAGATGGTAAAATACCATGAAATCATACCAAAGTCTTGTATGTGGAAGGGCACAACAATAGCAAACCATGATATTCCAAGGGTAAAATAATACCTCAAAATAGAACCATTTCAATGCCAAGTTGAGGTCTTCTGGATTTTTGAACATTGCTTGAATATCAAAACTTGGTATTGCCATGGTTTTAATTTTAGGTATTCCCGCGCCCTTGGAAAACCATATTTTGGTATTCCTGTGGTCTTCCACATACATGATTTTGGTATGATTTGATGGTATTTTACCATCTATTACTGGGCAACCAAGATCACATTTTGGTCGCTGATATTTGCACAAGTAATACCAAAATTTGGTATTTTCATACCATTTTTAGTGCAGCAGTTGCAGTTAGTGAAAAAACGGAAATGATCCATATGCAACAGCCAAATCTACTCACCTGATGATTCCATGTTGTTCTTAGTGATATTCTTCACCACACCGAATGCATTTGTCATTGATGAACGGCCTGTGCATGCAGTTCTTGAAGATTCTGAAAAATAACAAGATTTAAAAATAAGTGTTATTAAAATAAAACTGGATTGAAATTCACCAAAATTCAATAATCTTTCGATCGACTCGTTTTTCAAAGTATTCGGTTTTTTTTTCAAGTCATTTTATCGCAAAATTTATTATCTTGTCCAAATTGGTAAAAAAATCCCATAGTTTTAGAGAAAATTGATGAAACCTTTCAATACCAAAATAATACCAAAATGTGCCATCCTGACTTAGAAAATTTTCCACAATTTCAAGTCATTTCTGTAGGGGGTATATCAAAAATGTTTAAAATCAAGTTTGAAATTTCCGGTTTTCAATGAAAGCATTCGCTTTGAGACATTATTTTAGTGCAAAATTAATTATTTTGTCAAAATTGGTCAAAATTATGACTGTATATTTTAGCATAAAACTTCTCCAACGAGCGAAACATGCACAAATGTTAAGCCTGAAAAACTCTAGAACTTGAACCACCAACGGGTACAATTATTCAACAAATTGTTGCTTTCCTGTGTGCGGAATTCCTCAACCCGCAGGAATTCCTCCCGTGCAAAAGTTACACAATCGCCGTTCTATTCTTGAACATTTGCCTAACTTTCGCAAATTTCCCTCGGGGGCCAGCTGGTTCGAAAAGGGGCACGAGGAAGTCAAATACTTTGAAATTTTCTCCGAGTATCGATAACAAACCAACAAAGGAGCGATTTGAATATCAAGAAGAAAAATGATTTGGAGAAAAAAGAAAAGGACCGACAAAAGAAGGGGGTTTCGTCCAAACTCCCAGGTCAATGAATTGCGCGCTCGTTGTCCTTATTGCTGGAGTGACACGTTCCACGGCAGCAAAACGAAAAAGGACCCATTTTTCACGACGTCCTTAACTTTTCCGTTATCGGGTTCGGCACATCGTTGCTCGTTATTATCATTTCGTTGGATCCCTATCAGAAGCAAGCCTCGTAGTGCCATCTGGTTAACCCTATTTGCTGTTCGTTTTCTTCCATCTTTTGCGATTATTTATTATTTAAAGACAATGGCGAAGATGTCTGAAAAACGCTTAGTTAGAGGGGGAGGATTCTGCTTTTACAAATTGTTCTTCAATTTGAAAGGGACTGAAGCAGTATTTTTTCCTACTTCTGTTGTTTAAACTTCTGTTCGATGAGAGGTGTGCAAGAAAGAACAATATTTATGGCTTGAGTCTTGGGGCTTTTCCTGAAAATTATATATATTTTTTCAAGTAAAAGAGAATAGGTTTGCAAATTGATTGTCAATATGTAGGTGTATTTGGATAAGGTTAAATAATGATGTACTTTCTTGGAAAGCCTTAAACCCACAACAAAATTAGAAAAAAAAATCTGGTTTTATAATATTCAATTGGATAAGCATTGTTATCTGAAATAAAGTAATTAAACAAATAGGCAAAATAAATCTCAAATCAATGCCCGTTTTCGATAGTTTTCTGTAAATCCTGACAAACAGGAACCACAAACATCACACAGATCTATGTGATCCACCCGACCACTTATAGATAATCCTTTCGTTTCCAAGGAAAAACCACTCACCCAAACCCACACTTGAGCCTGCCCAACAGGAAAAAGGTCAATAGATTGAAGCGAAAAAGAAGAAGAAGAAAGCTGTTGATACAGTCGACCACCACCGAAACGGTGTGACCTTTTCCGCTACATTTCCACATGGGAGGAGATGCCTCCCCTTCCCTGCACCTGGGGCTAATTCTACCTTTTCTTGCGGCAAGTCACCCTCAAAGGACTTATCTTTCTCTGAGCTGGAGACAGACAAACCGTTTGTCTGCAGCAGATCAAAGCCTTAGATTTTCCCCATCCGATAGTGAGTCGTCGTCGAAGTCGTACTCTTGTGGGACAACTTTCCACAGCGCAGACATGCCGCGCGGCAAAGAAAATATCAGCGTCGTTTTTATCTGCAGAGAGTGTATTTTTAGGACCTGGCTCGACGGGATGTTGTCCGTTTTTATCGCCACGATTTGGCGCTGGTCCCCGCAAACAATTTCGTCGATGATGGCTCCAACTCTTCACACTTGACTTAATTTTGTTAGCTCTGGCTTGAGTTGGCGCCTGTTTGGACACGTCTCTTCAATTACCTGGCACGATTTGACAATTTCTTACAGGGCTGTGAAAGCATAATGTTTTTGTGAGTTTTGCAATACGTAAAACTTAACATTTCTTGTTTTATGTTTTTCTCATTAATTTACAGTATTTTCATATGTATTTACCTCGTTTAATTTTGGTTTTTATTTGAAGTTTTAGTCCTATTCTATAAACTCTAATAATTATCTTGTGCCTATTTTATCTGATTTTCATTTTTGTTTTGTGTTTTTAAGTTTTTAAATATAAATTTAAACCGATTGGTTTTCTAAAAATGTAATAGTTTTATTTTCTAATTCTTTTTATAGTTTCAAAATTTGTAAAGAAATATTGTTTGGCGTTTTTAAAGGTCATTAACCCTAATACGAATGAATGGATACATGTAAAGTTAAGATTATGTAATAGGGCAAAGTACCCAGAAACCACCCTGATTCTTTTTTCGCCTTTTTGCATTTAAAAATGGTTAGTAAAAATATTTAAAATGACAGTTTCGCAAGTATATTTGTAAAAAAATGGTAACATAAACAGATTTTGCGTTTGAAAAAATGTGAAATATAAATCTTTTTTCTTGTAATTGCGAACATTAAAAAATGGAAATATTCATCCAAAAAACAAGCTTCCAAAATTAACTTTTTAGAAACTAAAAATTGATAAATATTTCGATGTGCGTGATTTGGATGATAAATAAAGGCGAATTGGCATGGAAATTTCTTGTTTTTTTTGGTTATGAAGAGTTTAGATTAGAGCGTCCAACTTCCCGGGGTTACAAAATTCCCGGAAAACGAGAAATTTTCAACAAATTTCCAGAGAAATCCCGCGAATTCCCGGGAAATTTTAAATTTAATAAAAATTGATCTGATCCTGGTTTGATTAATATTTTGCACAGAATTTAATAGAATAGCAATCTTAAATAGTCAAAATAATATGAGTTTGAGGATCAATGAATGCCTTGACTTCTTGTTTAAAAAACATACAACATCAAGTAAATATTTGTTTCTAATTTATAAGCATCTTTTAATTCGTTCAAATTATCAAAAAATATTCATCAGTATTTTTTTTGTTAAGAAGTGTTATTTTTTAATAATAGTGTTCGGACAGTGAGTTAACTATAAAATTTCTTATAAATTTGTGATAAATTATAAAGAAAAAACTTGATAATTAAGTTGAAATGAGAAAAAAATAATGCAAAAAATATGTTTTTCAAGGCCAAATATTTTTTCCAAATCAAAAATTACTGGTTTGAGCTCAGGAATAATAAGCATTCTAATTACCTTAAAAATCTGCTTTTTACTTGAAATGCCATTTTTATGCATTCACAACTCAAAGTTTTAAAATATTTGTAGTGTAACGAGTTTTGGAATAAGTTTGCTTTTTTGGGCACTTTTTCTATAATATGAAGTAGTTTTTTTTGATGTTTTTAATGATTCAACCTAATAAATGACTTCGGCTTAAATCATTTACAAAAAAAAAAGTTTTTTAGTAGTTTCATATTAAATCCTCTTACGCCCTTGGTAGCACTAGCGTTATATTATTTTTTTTGTTTAAATTTTCAACAATAAACTGACACTTTTAAACAAATAAACCTAGGTCTTTAGGGACCATCCACAAACCACGTGGACACTTTTTTGGAAATCTCAACCCCCCCTCCCTCGTGGACAATTGTCCATACAAAAAAAAACTTTTTTGTATGGAGCGTGGACAATCCACATACCCCCCCCCCCCCCCCCCAAAGTGTCCACGTGGTTTATGGATGGTCCCTTATACATAACCCTCTTTAAGACATATAATGATACCAATTTAATTTTCATCCAATTTGGTCCTGATAAACAAAAACGTAAAAAAAACAACTTTGATCTTGGCGATATAACAACAATTTTCGTTCAAAAAGCTTACCAAAATTATAATTTATTTATTTTATTTTCATTCCATAATATCACAATGTTTCAAAAAGATCCATTCTCAGTGGACAATGTTTTAGAAATTAATATTATTAAAATTTTATAAAATAAAATTGAGTTATTTCTTTAGTTTTTTTTGTAAATTAAAAAAATGTAGCGAAAAGTTAAGAAAATGTATACTTCCGCTTGAATTTCGGGAATTCCCGGGAAATTTACAAATTTCCCGGGAAACGGGAAATATTTTGTTCGGGAAATCCCGGGAATTCCGGGGATTTTTTTCCCGGGACGGGAAATTGGACGCTCTAGTTTAGATAGCATGGTTTTTATTAAGACCAATGGAGATATGTATTTAGAACATCTCTATGAATTTAAATAATAAACTATTATTCTTCGTAAAAATGAATTCATATAAAAATAATATCATACACTTGGTGATATATTATGCCTTGTAAAATAACTTAAGTTGTTGAAAAATAAAAAAAAAAGTTTTTATTTATGTAAGTAAATTTATAAGTGTTTCGGATATAGGAAATTTTACATTGCATTCCTTGATTTTCAAATGTAAATATCATAACAACGTTATTTTTTTCATTCCTAGTAATTTCATTAATTAATTTCCGAGTGTATTTAATACTTTGTTTGTATTTTCTCAAAAAAGTGAATAAATAGTTAATAAATTTTAAGTCATATAGAAATTATATAATAAAAAAATAATAGAAAAAAAAAATCTGACTTAAAATCTGTTAGCATTCTCAGATGTGTTAATTTTCACTGTGTATCATTTGCATATTTAAACAAAATAATTTTTCAAGAATTTTTTTTTCTGGCAAATTTGTATTTTTAAAGTAGTTATTTCTCTGTCCCCTGATTTTTCGAAAAAAAATATAAATAAGAAGAAAAGAGTTCACAACAAATTAAATTTGCATTTGACTCAAGTTTTATGAACTATTAATCATTCATTTTTCTCTTGAAAATGTTAAAATCTACATCTTTTTGTACGTAATTTTACATATTCTTCAAAAATAAAATAAAAGATAAAATTACATTAAAAAAATATTCCAAATTAAACTTTGTTTGCTGTCTTGAGGATCTTGTCAACTAAAACAGAATATTTTTTCAGTGTAGTTCAGTGGATGGTAGTAACCTGGATAATAAATAATCTTAAATCATAAAAAAACGAGTTATTTCGAAAAGTGGTTAGAGACAATCTTATGGGAAATTGGACGAGCTTTCCGGTAAAAATATTTACGAGTCTGTAAAATTAAGTCTGTTATATAGAAATCGTCAAAAACCATCAAAAAACTTTTTTTCAACATTTTTATTTTAAAAACCTCTGTAACTTCACAAGGATTGGACTTAGGACAGTGGTCAATATGGAGACTTTTATTTAAAATTGTCCGGGGGGATAGATTCCCGTATTCGTTTTTTTTAATTTTGACGTTTAGAGCACCTAAAAAAAACAGTTTCAGTAAATGATTTTTGTATTTTTTTTAGGTGAGTTGCTTCATCCTGCATTTTTCGTGGGTCTTTTTGTAACATCTCAGGCTATTTTCACAAAAATTTTGAACGAAAAAAAAAAATCGGGGCTTACCTTCAAATTTGACTTTTAAACCTAAAAATCAGAAAATCTCATGAAAGTGGCGTGTTTTTTTCTTTCAGTGTTTTTTTTCGGAAAGTCCGTCAAATTTCCTACAAGCTTTGACCACTTTTTGATACGATGCAACGGCTTCGAGATACAAAAATATTTAAATAACGAAATACAAAAACATTTAAAACACTTGGGCCCTTCTCAAATGTCATTATCGAGTGAAACTGGCTCCATATACGCAAAAATGGCTTATATAAGCGTAGAATAACATGTCTACAAAGTTGCATTGGAATCGGAGATGGTCCAGTACAACCGATTCCCTATTTGGCATGGAATTGTTCGGACCAATAAATAATTAGGTATAAAACAAGTTTTTAATTAACCATTCGAAAAATAATCGAGAACCGATCGCAATATGGTTTTTTTGAAAATCGCGCTTAGGTTTTGTTGAAATCTGACTCGATTTTATAAAAGGTCAAAAGTATTACAATTTTGTTAAATTATTTTAATTATAACTACTTTCTCTTATGGATATGTGATTAGCTAATTAGGCTTAGCTTAGTTGGCCGCAAAGCTTAACTAACGACAAGTTTAAGAAAGATTTATTATTTATGTTCATCAAAAAATGAATAAACGAAGAAAATATCATTACCGTAATTAGAGTTCGATTGGTTAAATTCTCAGCACTGCTTCTGACATGAGTGCCTTTTCATCAGGAAAGATATTGAATTGTTTCCTCTCCACCAACTTTTTATAGAACGTAATAAATCATGTGGGTGGGTGGGACTTACCTGGAATTGTGTTTCGGGTCGTAAAAATGGGGGAAACTTTTCCAACCTTTGACTGACATTAACAGGGGGATAAAAAAATAGAAAAAAAGGAAGAAAGCAGGGGAAGGGTGGTGTGGTACTTTTGGCTCGATTAGCAATCTTTTTTATCTGTCTTTTATTGAGCTGTGTGGGAATGTTTGTCAGGGGGAGGTCTCATGTTGTTCTCCGAGCATTTCCAGACAGAACAGAGTTGCGGGTATTTCTGGTTCACTGGTGATGCTGTTGATTTATTCGACGAACCGAACCGTTATGGACCACCGGCAGCAATTGGCACGTGGAATTGTGCGGTTTGGCGATGAATAAAACATTCCTGAAGCGGATCTCGGAGAAGGCCGTTGTGCGGTCATTGGAGTGTGCTGGAAAATTTCAATTATTATTTCTTGGTTAAAATTTAAGTTCTTTTTAAATAATCCACGCGAATAAACTCATACAAAATGTGCAATGTTACAAATTGGTCTAGATTGTGTCACTCCAGACAAATTTCTACACCACATACCCGTAGCCATAACTTTCCACGTTCAGTTCACATTTTTTCCTGCACACAAAAAAATCGTTCAGCCATTTAAAAGCTTTATGTCAGTCCGCCCCGCAAGCCGTTTTCTTTTTGCTGCTGCCCTTTAATTTCTCGCACGAAACATGTCGCAAACTTTATTTCTCCGCAGAACTTTACTGTCGCTATAGCGGTATATTTTTTGTCACTGGTGCGGACAGGTCAAACTTGACGGGGGGCCTATTAGAACCCGAAATGCTGGTAAGAGTAGGGCACGCTATTTTTTTTTATATTTTTTGTTGTTTAAATGTAAAAAAAAAACATTTATTGTACGGTATTAATTTTAATTCTAGATTTTAGTATTTTTCTAGATTTTAACAATTATTTGACGAAATTTACTCCGTTATTTTTTTCTGAGTGGATACTAAACGCCTTTTCTTATACAATTTTTATCGAGTAAGACCAATTCAAACACTTTAAATTTTTGCTTCTCTTTTCCAAACGTTGTTGAAAAATATATAGTGAAGAATTACATTGGTTATAACCATAATTTGATACTTAAATTGACCATTATAAACTGTCTTTTCTTGTGGATAGTAAAGAATATTGTTACGAAAGAAGCAGAAAATTTGGAAAAATGGGTTTAACTATCAAAAATATTAAACATTTGTAAAATTTACAAAAAAGGCTTCATTTGCTAATTTAGCCCGTTCCTAATGTTGGTTATACTTTACGAAAAAAGTAGTTAGAAATCATTAATTTCGATTCATGAGCAACTCTCTACGAAATCGGCCGATTTCGATCATTTTTATTTTTTGATTTGGCTCAAACTTTGTGAAGCTATTTTGTGTCATTGGTTCACAAGTCTCCATACAATTTTGGCTGCTGTCCATACAAAAATGGTATGTAAATATTCAAACAGCTGTAACTTTTGAGTGAATTTTCTGATCAATTTGGTGTCTTCGGCAAAGTTGTAGGTATTGATGAGGACTATTGAGAAAAAAAAGAACACGGAAAAAACTGCAGATTTTTAATCAACTTTTTCTTTCACATAAACTCAGTTTCCCAAAATTTCGAGATTTTTTGATATGTTTTTGGGGACAAAAACCAGCAACTTTTGAGCAATAGAGAAACATGTTAAAAAAATCTGAATTTTTGAAAAAATAGTGATTTTTGGAAACATTGAACATAAAACATTCGTAAAATTTTCCGATCTTTTCGAAAAAAATATTTTGAAAAAAAATTGAATCAAGATTAACATTTAAAAAGGGCGTAATATTTAATGTTTGGTCCTTTTAAAATGTTAGTCTTGATTTAATTTTTTTCAATTTTTTTTTCGAAAAAATCGGCATCCAGAGGTCCAATCTTCAGTGTCTTTAAGAAATTTTCTGAACTTTTCTAATAAAATATTTTAAGAAATGGTTGCTCATGGTCACTATTTTTAAAAATCGAAAAACTACAAATATTTCGCTAAAATCAAACTTTCGGTGGCTATATCTTGAAAACAGAGCCCATTATCAAAAAATCTGTAAAGTACTTTTCGATTGCAAATTCAATTTTACATAAAAAATTACGTCAAATTTGTTTTTGCTTTAAATTTTGATTTTTTCTAAAAATCACTATTTTTCCAAAATTTCTTAACTCAGTGGCAGATTTTTTGACCATCTATGGCTCAAAAGTTGCGGGTTTTTGTCCTCTAAACATATCATAATTTCTCGAAAAAAAATGCAATATTTTGAGAAATTGAGTTTTTTTTTAAAGTTGGTTAAAAAATCTGCAATTTTTATTCCATGTACCTATTTTTTAATAGTCCTCATCAATACCTACAACTTTGAAATTTAATGTGCTTTTCGAATCTACATTGCACCCAGAAGGGTCAATTTTTCATTTAGAACAAAATTTTTCATTTTAAAATTTCGTGTTTTTTCTAACTTTGCAGGGTTATTTTTTAGAGTGTAACAATGTTCTACAAAGCTTTTTTTTCGTAAAATCGCAATAACTCGTGATGTTTATAAGCAAACCCCTTATTTTTTTGTAATTGTCTGCTCTACAACTTTGTAGAATATTGTTACACTCTAAAAAATAACCCTGCAAAGTGAAAAAAACACGAAATTTTAAAATGAAAAAAATGTTTCAAATGAAAAAATGACCCTTCATAAAATGACATGTTCCAAATTTTTTTACAGTTAAGTAACGGAAAATGGGAGAATTTTTAAAACTTTTCTAGTGTTTTTTCGATAACAATACGTTTTTTAGGAATTCTTAGTACGCCATGAAATCGGGCGTCTAATTTTACATAAAAGTCCCTTTGACACCAAATTTCTATCTCATTACCGTTTCAAGCTGCAAATTATTGAAAACCACCTCTTTTTTCGCATGTTCAAAAATGTAAGGGGTCGTACCGCCCCTCCGTCACGAGATATCAAAAAATGGACCTCGGATTCGTGATCAGGGATAAAAGTTACCCCTTAGGACAAAGTTTCAAATCAATGAGGGATCGGGGCAACTGCTGTGTGAGTTGGCGGAGAATTACAGTCATCCCACATATTTGGAACGGTTTCCAGATCGGCCAATTTAAAAAAAAAACATAGCAAATCGATAATTGAACTTAATGATTCGATTTTACCTTCATTTGAAAGATTTTCTTGCGATCTTTCGAATGCTGTATCGAACATCTGAAAATTTTAACTTTTATATGAAGTTTTTGAAGAATTACTTTGACCCTTGAAATCCACAAATTCGGAACACTTTTTTCTTACGAATGTAAACAAACTTTGGATCTTTCCAGGAGTACATATTCATTACCAAATAATGACTTCACACACTGAAATCAATGAAACTCAAGCTTAGTGATGTTTTATACATGGTTTGATAACTTTTTTTGTGAAAATATCAGTTAAATTCAGGTGTTCCACAATTGTGGGAGGCACAATAACATCCTACAATTATGAAACAGGTCAGTGTTTTGCTGCTCTGCACAAAATAGTCTTGGAATGAAGTTTTTTTGGTCAAAAAGTACAACTTTTACTAGTGAAATAGCAAGATAATGTCCAAATGAAGGTTCTAAAAATGGTAAGGTCGACAGAAAAGCTACTTTTGGCATGCTATTGACAAATTATCATCAAAGTGTTCCGAATTTGTGGGTGTTCCGAATATGTGGGATGACTGTACCCTATTTTGAAAAAATCATTTTAATAATTTCGGTTAGACGACCAATCTCTTTTTTCATGTTCATAACGTTAAGTTAATTTTTCACATCGCATCGTTAGTTGCGCGTTTTACGCAAATATAATTTGTGGTTAGATGTGGCGCCTCTAGTACTTGTCTTGTCAACGAATTGTCTTAGCGGTAAACGCTACGCAGTTAGGCTGGCCGTTTTAAATATTGTTATAAATTTTCTGGAGTTCTCGAATACCGGAAAATTTATAACAAAAATTTAAGCCGCCAGCCCAATTGCATTGTGTTCACAACTGAGAGGATAATTTGATCGGATCACATTTCATAAAACCTACACAGAAAAAAAATCATGGTAGTATTACATCTGGGAAGAGGTACATCTTTTATGTCAGAAAAAATGTGTAATTTTACCTCTTTTCTGGTGTAATGTCACTTTTTCAGTCTAAATTGAGGTAAAATTACATCATAAAAGAGGTAATATTCAACCTTCTAAAATTACAGCTTCCAAATTTACATTATTTTTTTACTGTGTACTGGAGAGGAGCGATGCGTGGACATACCGTTCCAAACGATTTGTTTTATTACAGCATTATTACAATATCTCGTATTTATGTTCAAGTCAACTTTGAACTGCTCAACCTTAGCATCGCATTGGTTAACGTGTATATCGTACAAAACAAAACACAAGTCAATATCATGTATGTGAAATGTGATCCAAGTCCTGTAGTTTGCTTGGAATTGGTAATACGATTACTACAGAACTTTACACGAATGATACGTGTACAGTTCTACTGCGCTGGACGAGCCGCCCTGTAGTACACCGGTGTTAGATAATCGAACTCGACATTTGTCAACTGTCGCGTTGTTCTAGGAGCAAATTTGCTGCCAAGTATCACGTAACGTTTAAATCGGCACTGTGAATCGGTTCGGCCCCAGTTTGTACTACTTTATGAACCTCGCCACTTTCGCTACCCCATTTTTTGAAGTTCATTACAAGAGGGCACCAATTGGCCCCGTTTTCCTCCCTCCTTGCTGATATCGTATTACCAAGGGGGAGGAGAACTTGCTGAAGTGTTGTCGATGACATGTGTGTGTCACCGAGAAGCCCGGTTGTTGGTATTATGTTTCCGGCAACTCTGCTCGCTCACACACAATACGTGCCCAATCATTAATAGCCGCCGTCGAAGACTGCCATTCGGAAAAGGTCAACTACCTTCCCCCGCTGCAGTTCGCAGTCGAGCTGGATGGAAATAACTTCAACTGGGTCAACTGCTCCGCGAGGGAAAGTCATCAACCCACTCTCCGGTCGTCGGCGAATGATGGTCCAGCCGAGCAGCGTGCACGACTTTGCAGCTAAGAAGAAGAAATCATCGCAAAATCGTGCGCATTCATTGTGTTCGGTTTATTGAACCGGTGATGGAGTGTGGAGTTCCCGCCGGGTTCAGAAGTGCAACTCGGGGTAGCCAACGGACGTTGCTGCAGCTTCTGTGCTGGATTTTGCACACACATTGGAGCACTTAACTGTTGCTGCTAAGTGTGCTCTAATACAGTTACTTTACTACTTGTGGGTAATTGCTGATTGAAGATCGGGTTCGTTGAGATCTGCGCTGCTGCGCAGATTGGAGTTTTATGTTATGCACTACAGTAATATGTTTGAAGTAGCATTGTATGGTTGTAAAACATATCAAATTTTTTGTACTGATTGCCAAAAAAGTTAGAAAATTTTTTGAATCACATGAAAACGTTTGTCCTCAAAAACAAAACCAAAATTTATAACTCATTTCTTAACCGTTAAAATTACAATTTTTTGTTTATTCTTAAGCAGAGTATTATGACAAGAATCTAATTATTTTTTTTCTTTTTTATTTTTAGGTAAGTGGAATTGAACTCATCAAAAACTCATAAATAACTCATCAACATCTATTGTTATACACTTGTAAGTCATATATTAAAGATAATTCTATAAATCCATAACATTAGTTTGAAACTAAAAAAGAAGTTCTAATAAAAAAAATCCCTCATTACAAAGAATCAAACGTAGATATGTAGCCACTTTTAAAATACGAGTGTTACCAAAGTATACGGATTGTGTGAAATAACGTTAATTAATCTACCTTTAGGTGGTTGGTGGCTTCCTCGCATTCATAAAGTGAATACACTACACAACCTCAAAAAGTGTATAAATAACACTTATTTTTATCAAAATATCTCTTCCAGCCTAAAAAAAAGTGTATAAAAAACACAAAAGTACTTATAACTTTTGATAGGGTTGTCAGATCTTCAGTCTTTTGGGCTTACTGGAAAGATCTTTTGATTACCTATCCAACGATGGGCCGCATGATAGATCCGGACATTTTTTTTAACCAAAATATTTGAGATCCGGCCTAAAAAAAGTGTAGGAAAAACACTTAAGTGCTCATAGCTTTTGATGGGGTTGTCAGATCTTCAATCTTTTGAACGCGTTGGAAAGGTCTTTCAAATACCTTTCTAACAATATATAGCATGAAGGAATTTCTCACTAAAACTACCCTTTTTACAATCTTCCGAAGTGTAGCTAAAATCGTTTTTAGTATAACTTTTGAAGTACTTTTCTAAACTTCATAATATTAACTAGGATCATGTGGGACCCCAAGACGGATCGAATGAGACCAAAACGGTTCAAATCGGTTCAGCCATATTTTCCGGTGCACGGATATACAGACATACACACGCACAGACATTAATTTAGAATTTGTTTCTGAGTCGATAGGTATACGTGAAGGTGGGTTTACGAGGTCGAATAAAGAAGTTCATTTTTCGAGTGATTTTATAGCCTTTCCTCATTGAAGTGATGAACGCAAAATAGTGTTTTTTTTTTAATTTTGCGTCGTTTGATAGGTATATCAAAAAATATGTAAATTTTATGTAAATGTAAAATTGTGTATTTTTTTTTTATTACACATAAGGCCGATGCAAATATTTAAAAAAGTTTTTGTCCCTCGGCCCTGGCCCTGGGGGGGGGGGCAAAAAAATAAAAAAAATATAAAAATTTAAATAACAAGCCATAATCTTCACATTTAAATGAAAAAAGTGTTTTAAAATGCATTTTACACTAGTTCAGTTGTTTTGCAATCATTAGTTTTCAAAAAATTTAAGATCTGACAAAAACAAAAATTGTATCGAAATAGTAGTTTAGCAACAAGTTGCAAAAAGAGGATTTTTTCAGCACGAGTCGTACATTTATCCAACGAGGTTCACCGAGTTGGATAAATACGAAGAGTGCTGAAAAAATCAAGTTTTGCAACGAGTTCCATACAACATTTTTTGCAATTACGAAAAACACACACTGAGTAAACTTTTATGTCAAATTTTCATGTATTTTGTCAATTAATCGTTTAAATCAAAAAAATGTTGAAAAGTAATACTTTTCGAAACAAGTGCTGAAAAGTTCAACTTTTCAGCACCCATTTGAGTGCTGAAAAGTAGAACTTTTCAGCATTTATTTTGAAAAGTGTTGCTATTCGATTCTGTTAATTTTGGTACAGAAAAGTAGGCTATTTCGTCGTTTAAGAATGACAGGAAAAGTACGTAGTTTCACGACGGAATTGCAAAAAAAAAGATTTTGCATCGAAAATTTTCAAAAAATCCTAAGATTTTTTAATAAACGCAAACATGCTAAAAATGATTTTAAACGCAGGAGAATGTATTTTAATTTGATTTCAGCTAGTTGCCCTTGAATTTTCATTGAAATTTTGTAGTTTATTGTAAAAATATTTTTTTTGCCCCCTGATTTTTCGGGCCAATTTTGAAGGGGGGGGGGGGGGGGGGGTGACAAAAACTTTTAAAAACATTTGTACCAGCCTAATTGAGGTAAAATTATATCAAAAATGATGTAATTGTAATATTCAACCATAAAATAAGTAAACCTTCTAACTTGAAAAAGTAGATTTACAGTGGAAAAGTTTACACATATTCAAAGGTAAAATTACGTTTATTTAAAAAACGATGTATTTATTCCCAAATGTAATACAGTCCAGACTCGATAATCCGAAGGCCCTGAAAAATTTCACTTCCGATAATCAAAACTTCGGATAATCGAATCACGAACATTTTTTTTCGTTGTCTAATTTTTGATTGTCGAGCTAATGCATGACCCCTAGACTACGCTAAAATGATTTAGAATGCGGCCAAAATGGCGGTGATGTGATGTTGAAAAAATGAATGTTATTTTTCAATATTCTACAGCAATTCCCCACGAAAACAGCATGACTCGAAAAAAAAGTTCTCCGATCGGGCTCAAAATTTTTCTGGGGGATCCTTGACCGAAATAATGAAACCCGTATTTTTTGTTTGACCATTAGGGTGACCTACGCCGTGTTAGGGTGGTTCGAAAAATGGCAATTTTCGTCGATTTTCGCAAAAACCACTTTCATCTGATTTTAGCTGTCCTAGACGCAAAAGAAAGGTGCTTAGTTTGGCTATTTGGGAAAAATAGTAAGAAGTTTCAAAAATCTAGCTTAACATTTGAAAAGGTTGAATGAAAACATAAAATGCTGTTTTGAAGGTCTCGGGACCAAAGAGCCTATTTCTGAAAATATTTTTATCGGATTCCTCAGAAAATTTCACATAACATATCAAAAAATGGTGAAGTTATGTTTTCGATACTCTGAGATACGATTTTTTGAAAATAAAAACTGGGTTTTTCACGCGCCACGCGCAAAAATGGGAAAATGACGAAAACGGGAAAAAATCGACTTTTTTTCACTAAAACTGCGATAACTTTAAAATTTCAGCGATGACCTATACATTTTAGGGTACCAAAATTTTCGTAATTAATAGACGCACGTAATTTGCTAACAAACCTGCAGTTGCCATAACTCCTCTTTACAAGTCAGGGCTGCAGAGTCGGGTATCTTCAAGCGACTTTAAATCCATACTATGAAGACAACTCCGACTCTGGATGCAGGATATGACGTCAACGCCGACTTCAGATCTCCAAAAATACCCGACTTCACAAATTCCGACTCCAAGTAAAAGTTGCTGAAAACTAGCTGAATCCGATGCCGTCTCCGAGGGCTCAGTCCAGCTCGATCTTCAACGTCAGCTCCGACTTCCTGGCTCTGTGAAAATAATAATAGTTTTTGTTATTCACATTTCAAAAATTCTCAATAAATAAATCAATTCCCTTAGGGAATATAACAAAATTAAAAAAAAAACATCTTTCAAAAGTAAATTTTATCGGATTAATTTAAGCTTAAGGACCCCATTTCAGGGTCAAATAAATGACCCCGATGAAATTGGTCAAAATTATTCCATAGTTCTAGCTAATTTTCGCAAAGTCCCTTAGGGGGTAATCAAATAATTTAAAAAAATCAACTTTCAAAATTTCAACTTTTTAGAATAATTTTAGATTAAGGACCCCATGTCATGGCCAAAATAATGACCCCAACGAAATTGGTCAAAATTATCCCATAGTTCTAGCCAATTTTAGCAAAGTCCCTTAGGGGGTATATCAAATAATTAAAAAAAATGAACTTTCAAAATTTTAACTTTTAAGAATAATTTTAGATTAAGGACCCCATTTCATGGCCAATATAATAACCCCGACGAAATCGGTCAAAATTATCCCAGAGATCTAAACATATTTAACAAAAGTAAAAAAAAAAATAACAGATTGTGTTATGGACACTTAGAAACATATTTGTGCGATTTATGGTAGTTTTTTTCTAAGTCAGAATACCAAACTAATAACAAATCTAGTTATTAGGAGAGTTTTTGATATGTATAACATTTCCTCTTAGTAGTGTGTTATTAAAAATTTTCAATATAATATCACTTCAATATCAAATCTTATAATTTTATCAGAAACTGTTATTATTTTTTCTTATTGAAGTTAAAGTTCAGGATAAATTAATAACACTTTTTGTTATTTTAACAGGATTTGTTATTTAATTATTATAAATTTTGGTATTACCGTCTGCCCGGGTTATGCAATGAATTTTTAATGAAACCCTAAACTTGTCGAGTTATTTTGTTGTTAAAAAGTTTTTAAGACTTTTCTATTGATCCTCTAAGTGCGAGTTATTTAATATCCCCTCTCCAGTGACCTACGCGGAACTCCATTATTACCCCGCATGGATGAATGATAGCCAACACCACCCGCCGCAGTTTGGAGGGAAAATATGAACCATCAAACCGACCGGACCCGGGGACCTTCTCGGAAGTGTCGGTTGAAAAATTAGCTTGAAAAAGAGCGCGTGACATTTTCCGGAAAATGACGACCAGCTCAGCTTTAATGGAGTCTCCTTTATAATTTTCTTCTTTGGGCATCGCGTGCCAGCGATAATTTACGCTCGTTTTTAATTAGGCATCAAATTTTTGCATAACTTTGTACACTTACTAGGACGTTGTGGCAGTTTTTATTGGCGATGTCGTCAAGGGTCATTTGGTTGGCTGGAAAGAAAGTGGTTAAGGTTTCAGTATTACAGCTTTTTTGAGATGATAAAAATTACATCCTCATAATAATTTTGGAAGCTTTCTCTGATTTATATTGCAACGGAATAGGATGCTATGAAACCCCCAATAAAAACCCAATTGAACGACCACGTCTTCTTGTCTGTGCACCAAGCTTTTATAATGACCGTGGAAGCTTTGCAGCAAAAGTCGAAGCAACAAGTGCTAATGAAGAATGACGTGTAATTTATGCTGGTAGCCAAGACCACCCAACACAGCTGAGCATAGTTTATATTTCCTTTGAGCGGACCAAAATCCTCCCAAGGAACAAACCCCCCAATTTCGTTTTACTAGTTGCTTCGTGAAAAGTAATTTTCCTCAGCTGGTGCCTTACAGATCGCGTGGTGAAGGTGAAAACAAGCAGTAAATAATGGATTACAATTTTCACAGCTGCCTGTGTTTTGGCGTTTTTTCACGAAACCGTTTTCCCCTAATGGGAGGACCTTAATTAGCTGTGGCTAGGCACGCTACCCCCGTAGGGGGTGGCCCAACGGAAATAACTTGTTGGAAGCTCATCGGATGATAACATCCCTAGTAACATTTTTAAACTTACAGGTTTTATCAGGGTTCTGGAAACCCTCATACGGCCTAAATAGGCTTTTATGACCTACTTAAAGCCTAAAATGTTACTAGGGATCTTTTTGTGGTTTATGAGAGGGAGCGGGGTGCTGTTCTTTTCGGTGGATCCTGGCGTGTGCGAGTTAATGTGTTGAGGTGAAGATGCTTCAACGAAACAATATGGGGTGATTAGGTACACGAATTTGAAAAATCCGTACAATTAGCCCTTTGAGAGAGGTTGAGGTTGAGAGATTATTTAAAAAAAAAACTTTGTCGTGAAACTTTGTCCTAGGGGGTAACTTTTGTCCCTGATCATGAATCCGAAGTCCCTTTTTTTGATATCTCGTGACGGAGGGGCGCTACGACCCCTTCCATTTTTGAACATGCGTTTCAGCCTGAAACGATGATGAGATAGAAATTTGGTGTCAAGAGGTCCGCTCAGAATTCCGAAAAAACGTATTTTTTGCAATTCCGCCGTGAAACTACTTACTTTTCCTGTCATTTTTGAACGACGAAATAGCCTACTTTTCTGTACCAAAAATAACAGAATCGAATAGCAACACTTTTCAAAATAAATGCTGAAAAGTTCTACTTTTCAGCACTCAAATGGGTGCTGAAAAGTTGAACTTTTCAGCACTTGTTCTGAAAAGTAACACTTTTCAACATTTTTTTATTTAAACGATTTATTGACAAAATACATAAAAATTTGACTTACAATTTCACTCAGTGTGTGTTTTTTGGAATTGCAAAAAATGTTGTATGGAACTCGTTGCAAAACTTGATTTTTCAGCACTCTTCGTATTTATCCAACTCGGTGAACCTCGTTGGATAAATGTACGACTCGTGCTGAAAAAATCTTCTTTTTGCAACTTGTTGCATAAACTACTATTTCATCGAAAAAAAAAAAAAGCTAAACAAGTTTGAAAAACTCTGCCATTTTCCGTTACTTGACTGTAAAAATGTTGGAACATGGGAAATTTAATGTACTTTTCCAATCTACATTAGGGTGACAAGAAAAATGGAAAATTTCGGAAAATCGCAAGAGATACCCACTCGATCGATTCTTTAGGCAAAAACAAGTAAAACTGTGCCAATTTTAAGCCAAATCGGTTAAGGGTAAGGGGTCACTTTTCATCGTTGAAGTTTTTAATGGGAAAATCGCAAAAAATGTATGGGGAAAAACATCGCTTCAGGATTTTTGCAGCAGGTGGCGCAGGTCTCACCCAAAATTGTCCAAGCGTGAGATTCTTGTAGGAAATTTAATTACCTACAACTTTGTAGAAGGGTGCAAAACGATCCGAGTTGATCCTGATGAGTTATTAGCAATGCGATGAAAAGAAATCGGCTTATATACTTGAAAGTATACAAGGGGTATATAGGAAGTATATAGGAAAATATTTTTTTCTAGAAAAATCGCCAAAAATCAGGATCAACTCGGATCGTTTTACACCCTTCGACAAAGTTGTATGGAATTAAATTTCCTACAAGAATCTCACACTTCGACAATTTTGGGCGAGATTTTTTTTTATTGTCACACTAATCTACATTGACCTAGGAAGGGTCATTTTTTTTCATTGAAAACATTTTTTTTCATTTTAAAGTTTCGCGTTTTTCTAACTTTTCAGGCTTATTTTTTAGAGTGTAACAATGTTCTACAAAGTTGTAGAGCAGACCATAACAAAAATTTTGATATATGTACCTAAGGGGTTTGCTTATAAACATGACGAGTTATTGCGATTTTACGAAAAAAGTTTTGAAAAAGTTACTTTTTGCGTTTCTCTTTGTTTCGTCGTCCGTGTCTGTCGCGGGTGACCATGAACGGCCATGATCAACGACGACCAACAATTTCAAAACTCGTGACGTTTATAAGCAAACCCTTTATGTATATATATAAAAAAAATTGTAATTGTCTGCCCTACAATTTTGTAGAACATTGTTAAACCCTAAAAAATAACCCTGGAAAGTTAGAAAAACCATGTAATTTTTAAATGAAAATAATTGTTCTATTCTATTCCTTTTGGGTCAATGTAGATCCGAAAAGTACATTAAATTTCCCTTAAAATTACATGCTCCAATTTTTTTTTACAGTCGAGTAACGGAAAATGGCAGAGTTTTTTTTTTAAATACTTTTTTGTGTTTTTTTCGATGAAAAATACGTTTTTTCGGGATTCTGAGTACGCCATCAAAGCAGGCGTCCAATTTTACATAAAAGTCCCTTTGACACCAAATTTCTATCTCATCACCGTTTCAGGCTGCAAATTATTGAAAAACACCTCTTTTTTCGCATGTTCAAAAATGGAAGGGGTCGTACCGCCCCTCCGTCACGAGATAACAAAAAACGGACCTCGGATTCATGATCAGGGACAAATTTTCACGCAAATCGAAGAGGGGTCGGGGCAACTGCTGTGTGAGTTGGCGGAGAATTACCCAAATAATTTTTTTTTTCTGTGTGGTAGAAACCTGGATAGTAAATAAGCTTACATAAATAATAAGATATGTCAAATTGAAAAACTGTCCAAGACAAACTTATGGGAAATTGGACGAGCTTTCCGGTAAAATTATTTACAAGACTGAAAAACCAAGTCTGTCATATAGAAATTGACAAAAACCACCAAAACCCTATTTTTTCAACATTTTTATTTTTAAAACCGCTGTATCTTCCCAAGGATTGGACTTAGGACAATGGTCAATATGGAGACTTTTATGTAAAATTGTCTGGGGAATCGATTCCCACTATCGATTCTGAAAAAAAATTGATGTTTAGACCACTTTTCAAAAAAAAAAAAACAGTTGTAGTAAATGATTTTTGTATTTTTTTAGGAGAGACATACCATCCTGCATTTTTCGTGAGTCTTTTTGTAACATTTAAGGCTATTTTATCCAAAATTTTGAGCGAAAAAAAATCGTGACATCACCATCAAATTTAACTTTTAAACTTAAAAACTGAAAAATCTCATAGAAGTGGCGTGTATTTTTGTTTCAGTGTATTTTTTTCAGAAACCCCATACCGGCTCCGTGGCTTAATGGTTACGGCTTCTGCCTCACAAGCAGATGGTTCAGGGATCAAATCCCGGTCGGTTCCTTTGAAATTTGGAATCATGAATTTGAACTTTGAATATGAACAAAAAACGAAAATGAATTAGGCGGGATTCGAACTCACGCCTTTAGATTGGTGGTCTGGGACGCTAAGCAGTCGGCCATCAGAAGGTTTACACTCTAGCATTGAAATGATCCGTAGTGTTGAAACATGTTATCTTCTCATATTAAATACGCGCTGATCCCTGATTTGCCTGACGGGATTGGAAGTCTAAATATAGATCGAGTTTCCTTCAGATGCTTGCTTCTATGTTCAGGCGGGGCCGAACAATGCCCAGCGACCTCGGAATTGGACCGCAAGGAGCTCTGTCATTCTGAAACGGGTCGTTGGAAGCAGCGCGAGGGCTATCACCACCTAATACCCGGGACTGAGATAAGTTGTATCAGCATTCGGCATATACAAAAGTCTGATACAAACTATACTTTCCCATAATATCGCTACCGGTTAGCGGGTATTGGATTGGACCACACACACACACACACACACACAGTGTATTTTTTTCAGAAACCCCTTCCAATTTCCTACAAGTTTGTCTTTGACCACTTTTTGATACGATGCAACGGCTTCGAGATACAGTCATTTTTAAATTGCAAAATACAAAAATTTTGAAATACCTTACGCCCTTCTCAAATGTTATTTTCGAGTACTATTGGCTCCATATACACAACAATGGCTTATATAGGCCTTGTATAACATGTTTACAAAGTTTCATTGAAATCGGAGAGAGTCGGGTACAAAAGTACCAGAAAAATTCCTGATTTGACCTGGAATTGCTCTTACATTATCATCCCAATACACCCGAGATCTGCAAATTGACATGGCGGGCGACGTTGTTGGCCAACGACTGTTACCTATTTGCTCCAGATCTAGTTCTGATGATCTTGATGTTTGATTTTGATCGGTTGTATTGAAAGGATATTACGGTCCTGTTCAACAACGGAGAAGGACAACCATGGGAGGTCTCTCATGCTCATACTCAACTCTTGTTTTGAATTCATCAACATTGATTTTACGGATTCTCTCACAAGATTTATACCCATTTAGATAGGCATCTTATTCAATTTAAAAAGTAGCTCAAGATTATGAAGATGTTTTATTAATTTTCTGATGGAATGTTTGTTAAAATTTCAGGAAGTCGATTTTCTTTCATTGACTGTCCATTGGTGACTCATACTCTATTTTTAAAACACAAAGCTCCTCCCGAACTTTACCACCCACTCGAAAGCCATTCAAGCTATCGAGAGGAAAAAAAAGGAGGAAAATCAAGAGTTAAACGAGCGAGGACTCACGCTGACACACTCCTTCTCGTCTGTCATTTCGTACTGGCTGTGTCGGTGATCCTGCCCTGGTCGTGATTACCTCTTTGTTTCTGTGGGTGCTACTGTGCTACTGGCTGAACTCGGTGCAACCCCCGCAGTTTTTCCCCGAACCACTTTGGCTGAACGACATCCTCAGCTTCACACAAAACCTATACACAGTGAGTCAATAGACAAACTTTGCAGACAGTTCCTCGGGGACGGGCAGGAGGAATCTGCTCTGCGGTGTATCAAATGCACAACAGTTTCCAACAGTTCCCACAGGGGGTGGGCCCATAAAAGACGCCCCCCACTGGCATAAATCGAACCAATCTGGACGCGTTATTGCTCCATCCCGGGGTTCACGACTGGAATAGAAAGGATATGACCCGGATATCCGTCAGTTCGAGTTCGAGGAAAAGTTGGTCGATTTCTTCCGGGGGTGACAGCTGCCGCAGGCGGCCTTCCACGGGATTACCTCGAAAAACTATCTCCACCCACCTGACCTGTCCGGAGAAATTTGGTGCGATAAAGTCCCTTTGATCATCTCCGACTGCGGAGTAATCCGTCTGGAATGTGGTGCACATGGCGTTTTTGCAGGTCACTTCTGAAAGGTCGTGATGTGTCGTCTGCTGTTGAACGTTGTACGTGGATGCAAAAAATAAAAAAAATAAACTGAACTTTCCATCAGCTGCAGAATTCCGGATGTTGGGACTCTACCACAGAGTGTGATGCAACTCAAAGAGAATTTCTGGGAATGCACTTTGTGCGATGTTTTTTCCCCTTTCTCTACGTTTAAGGTTGTGTGACCATTTTTTAGATTTTTTTGTTGTTGTTTTGGTATGAAATTATTCGGAGGAAAATTGTAACACTAAACTCAAGCTTAAAAACATTACTTTTCTTTAACTTACATCTTTGATAAAACAAATAAGAGATTAACAAATTCCAAAATAAAAAAAAATGTCAGAAGAACTATTACCTTTTGTAAATTTTTTAACATTCTTATGTTGAAATTGTCAAAATTTTATGACATCTTATACAATCTCGAAATATTTTTTTTAACTATCAGGCCACCATTGTTTTGCACATATATTTTTCTCGGGAAGGAATTTTTTGATTGATTTGAAATTCCAAAAAAAGTGTCCAAGTGCATGGTCCCTGACGAGCTAATGCCATTTTCTGTTAGATTTTTATTAAAAAAAACATCAGTTTGCATTTTTCAAATTCTAAATTAAATTAATTGATTTTCAAATGCCGATATCTCAGAAACTAATGGTCCGGTTTTTAATGCCAAAAAAGTGAATCATTCGTGATATTTTCAGTTCCCTCTAATTTTTAAAAAATGAAAACAGCATTTGGAATGGACGTAATATTGAATGTTGGTCCTTTTTAATTATTAACGTAGAGTTGTTTCCCGAATATTTGTTTTTGCTGGTTTATTTATTCATTACTCTGAGGCATTTTTTTTGCCTATACTTATGGTTCAAAAGATGCCTATTTTGGTTTCCGAAAACATAACAAATGAGCAAATCTCGCAGATTTTGGTTATTGGATTTTTTTTTGTATTTTTTAATCAGGCTGAAACTTTTTTGGTGCCTTCGGTATGCCCAAAAAAGCCATTTTGCATCATTAGTTTGGCCATATAATTTTCCATACAAATTTGGCAGCTGTCCATACAAAAACGATGTATGAAAATTCAAAAATCTGTATCTTTTGAAGAAATTTTTTGATCGATTTGGTGTCTTTGGCAAAGTTGTAGGTATGGATAAGGACTACACTGAAAAAATTACACACACCCAAAACTGGCAGCGCTAGTCCGAGAGAATGATGGTCTCGAGTCGAGAGAATAGTGGTACCATTCACGGACGCAGAGAACACAGCTCGAGATGGGCGATAGAACTATTCTCTCGAGGTTCATTTGCAAAAAAAAGTTCATCCGTCAAACAAAAAACCAAAAGTGTCGACAGCGGGAATCGAACCAGAGACCTTTGACAAACCAATCCAATAACTTAGCTGCCTCGGCCACCACAGCTTGGTGACCATGGAGAAGTCAGAAGTCGATGTATGACACTTGTTGGAGATTTATTGATTCAACTAACTAATGAACTCATTTGTTATGATGGTGTGAGTTGGTACCATTATTCTATCGATTTTGGCACTGAGCCCTCAATAAATTTTGAGAGAACGATTATCTCGATTCTGAATTTTGGGTGCACGATAAAAAAATAATTATTTTGTTTTAACTTTTTGTCACTTACCTGATTTGCAAAAAAAACCTTTTTTTTATTTTTATTTTTTTGACATGTTTTAGAGGACATCAATGTCAACTTTTCAGAAATTTCCAGGATGTGCAAAAAATCTTTGATCAAGTTATTAATTTTTGAATCAATACAGATTTTTCCAAAAAATCAAAATTTTGGTCGTACAAATTTTCAACTTAATTTTTCGATGTAAAATCAAATTTGCAATCAAAAAGTATTTCAGTGAAATTTTGATAAAGTGCACCGTTCTCAAGTTTAAGCCATTTTCAGGAACTTCTTTTGAAAATAGTCACAGTTTTTCATTTTTTTTTATTAGCGCACATGTTTGCCCACTTTTGAAAAAAAAATATTTTTGAAAAGTTGAGAAAATTCTCTGCGTTTTTGAACTTTGTTGATACGACTCTTAGTGCTGAGATATTGTCATGCAAAGGTTTAAAAGCAGGAAAATTGATGTTTTCTAAGTCTCATGCAAACAACACACCTTTTTCTAATGGCGATATCTCAGCAACTAATGGTCCGATTTACAATGTTAAGATATGAAACATTCGTGAAATTTTGTGATCTTTTCGAAAAAAATATTTTCAAAAATTTAAAATCAAGACTAACATTTCAAAAGGGCGTAATATTGAATGTTTGCCCCTTTTGAAATGTTAGTGTTGATTTGAAAATTTTGAAAATATTTTTTCCGAAAAGAACGGAAAATTTCACGAATGTTTCATATTTTAACTTTGTAAATCGGACCCTTAGTTGCTGAGATACCGACGTTAGAAAATGTTGGGTTGTTTGGGTGAGACCTAGAAAACATCAATTTTCCTGTTTTTAAAACTTTGCATGGCAATACCTCAGCTACTTAAGGTCGTATCAAAAAGTTCAAAAAAGCAAAATATACATAATTTTCTCAGCTCTTCAACATTATTTTTTTCAAAAGTGGGCAAACATGTGCACTAATTAAAAAAAAATGAAAAACTGTGACTATTTTCAAAAAAGTTACCTGAAAATGGCTTTAACTTGAAAACGGTTCACTTTATCAAAATTTCACTGAAATTCTTTTTGATTGCAAATTTGATTTTACATCGGAAAATGAAGTTGAAAATGCTTGCGCCAATGTTTCGATTTAAAAAAAAAAATGTATTGATTCCAAATTTCATAACTCGGTCATAGATTTTTTGCACAACCTGGAAATTTCTGAAAAGTTGGCATTTGAGTCCCCTAAAACATATATATAAAAAAGAGTTTTTTTTTACAAATCAAGTTTGAGTGACAAAAAGTGAAATTAAAAATCATCAAATTTTGTTCGCCGTGTATCATTTTTTCAGTGTAGTCCTTATCCATACCTACAACTTTGCCGAAGACACCAAATCGATCAAAAAATACCTTCAAAAGATACAGATTTTCGAATTTTCGTTTATCATTTTGTATGGACAGCTGCCAAATTTGTATGGAAAATTATATGGACAAACTAATGAGCAAAATGGCTTCTTTGGGCATATCGAAAGCACCATTAAAGTTTCACCCGGATTAAAAAATACAAAAATTAAAATTAAAAAAAAATATCGATTCCGTAGAGAACTGCTCAAATGGTAAATTTCTGCAGATTTAGCAACTCCTACTCCGACTCCAATTCGATTCTATCTTCTCAAAATATGACGACTTTGAAGCTCTGACTTTGACTTCATCATAAACGTTTTAAACATTGAGGATTGTTTTGAGAGTTTTGATGATCCACTGTTTTGAAGGGATAAGGCAAACTTTCCACGGTATTCTCAAGTTAGTACAAGTTTTTGTGTTTACGCATAAAATTGGATAGTCTACCCTAAGAGTTATATCCATATTTAGTCCTTTTCCCAACTGAGCAATAGAACGCAACACTGCTACTGCCGATGACACATGACAGTCAAAGCTTGTTCCGGAATGTGCCACACAAACTCACACCCATTGTGGATCAGGCAACAACTTTGAACGTGGTGGGATTCCATCGTTGATCCCTGGCATGTTTTCTGTATTCATGTAAGAGTTTCCGGACAAAAAAGAGCAGAATAAGCTTTTTGACCAAATCGAGAGCAAAAGCCTGTTTGTTTGGACAATTTCTGGCGTATGACATAATTCCTTCGGCTAGTCGAACTACGCTGAATTCCCAGCGGAAGGAGATTAGCTGGTAAAAACGGCTTTCCCTCTTTCGAGTTTGGATATGTGTTTGTTGGTGTTTTTCGGTGAAGAGGAAACTTTTGACACTTTCGAAGAAAAACACAAACTTTGCGGCAGGCTGTAAAGCTGTTGATACACTCAGCATCTTTTCCGGGGAATTTCCAACTCAGGTTCGCCGGTTCTCCAAACTTTGATTAAGCTCCATTGGAGATGTTGGGGCGAGGGTCGACAGTAATCTACCTTGAAGACGGTCTCCTCCGACGCCCTAAACGTGGGTCTGATTAAAAACTTTTCAACCTGTTGGGGCGGGCCATACCTGACGCAGGTAGCTGTGAATCCTCGCAAGGGCCACGAAGGACCTGTTACTGTGTTCCCTGGAAGCAGCAGCAGCAGGTAGGGTGATGAATCTTTAATGAGACAATTAAAATTCGACCTCCGACGTGAAAAGCCGTGAGCGTCAACAGTAATTAGGTAAAATGCGCTACCGTATTGTGCTGAGATGAACAAGTGAAAGCTCATTTTTTTAACCTGCGCAGATATTACAGAAAGAGTGTTGAAACGTTTTGTACCATTAACGTCAACTAGTTAACGTTGCCCCCAAGTACCTCGGCATATTACAAAACACGTCACACTAATTGTAGTTTATTGCAACAAATTGCAATTGCACTTGCGGCGGGGCCTGTTTCAGTCGTCGGTTTCAGTTTGTCGCATTCGTCATGAAGTTATGAAGATGGTGACGGCTGTTGTAGCCGGACCGAGTGTTTCCCTTTTATTTCTTAATTGAGCTATAGAATGCTTCCATTGGACTGCTCCACCGGACGAGCGGACGTGGACGCGGACAGTTGATTGCTTGAAAAACGACTATGAAGAGTCGTCCGGAGTGGCCGGTCGCGCAGAGAGATTGTCAAGATCTTGTAGTGGAGATATTCAAGTGGCGCGATAAAAGCTTGTGTCGTTATGAATGGGACACTTTTAATTGCTGGCTTGCTGCTGCTCGAGTGTAAAGTGTCGGCTTGGGAGTTTTTGAAAAACACTTGTAGACCAGTGCCGTGCCAGCAGAAATTGTATAATCGGTAATTACACTGGTTATGACGTTCTGAACCCCGGGCAGCAGGTTTTTGCAGGTTGGGTTGGAAAAGTGAGATAAGCAGCACCGGCTCGGACTCCGACTCCAGATTCTAGACATTCAGCGACTACAACCTTCCGTCGAACGGGGAAGTAAATGTAGGCCCCGGTCTAACCTAGAGGTTAGGTCGTTAGCTCAGTCCAGGTGTAGGAGTCGTTTTCCTGGGTCCAGTTTCGGTGAAGTCGCTGGTAGGCAGTTAGATTCACAATCCAAAGGTCGTTAGTTCGAATCAACAATCAAGCCATCGGACACCTTTCTCGAGTAGGAATCTCGCAATGGAGAACGCCAAGGCAATGCTGTAGAGCGGATAGTTTAGATTTTGTGCTGTCCATGAAAAAAAATCAATTTAATATAAATTTATTATGCTATTTCAAGATTTTGCTCAAATGTCAAATTATCGGATAAAAAGCAAATGGTAGAAAGTGAGTTAATGAGAAAAAGTCTTATATTTTTCAAACACATGTAATCATTATTTCAAAAGGTCTTTTCTGTTTCTTTTAGTTGGGTTTGCTGAGGTAAAAATCTGAATTCTAATTTTTGTCTGATCTGTGTTTTTATTTTATATTTTTTAATTAATCAATTTAATTATTTAAATAATATTTAAGGTGAAGCCGTTGATCATTGATCATCACTCTAATTATTATAAACTTTTATTTTAATTTGTGTTTTTCAATCTCTGTCTGACATTTTTTTGTGCCTTCGCTATGCCCAAAAAAGCAATTTTGCATTATTAGTTTGTCCATATAATTTTCTTTACAAATTTGGCACCTATCCATACACAAATGATGTATGAAAATTCAAAAATCTGTATCTTTTGAAGGAATTTTTTGATCGATTTGGTGTCTTGGGCAAAGTTGTAGGTATTGATAAGGATTACACTGAAAAAATAATGATTCACGGTAAAAAATTGTGATTTTTAACTTTTAACTTTTAGTCTTTTTTTAGTAAAACTTGATTTTCAAAAATCACTATTTTTATTTTTTTATATGTTTTAGGGGACATCAAATGCCAACATTGCAAAAATTTCCAGGTTTTGCAACGTTTTCAAGTTATAGCCATTTTTGGGTAACTTTTTTGAAAATAGTCACATTTTTCTCATTTTTTTAAAATAAGGGCACTTTTGAAAAAAATATTTTTGAATTTAGAAAATTCTTTATATTTTTAAACCTCACCCAAACAACCCACCATTTTCTAACGTCGATGTCTCAGCCACTAATGGTCCGAATTACAATGTTAAAATATGAAACATTCGTGAAATATTCCAATCTTTTCGAAAACAATATTTTCAAAAAAATTAAATCAAAACTAACATTTCAAAAGGGATTAATATTGAATGTTTGGCCTATTTACATACCTACAACTTTGCCAAAGACACCAAATCGATAAAAAAATTCCTTCAAAAGATACAGATTATGAATTTTCATGCATCATTTTTGTATGTACAGCTGCCAAATTTGTAAGGAAATTATATGGACAAACTAATAATGCAAAATGGCTTCATTTGGCATACCGATGGCACCAAAAAAGTTTCAGACGGATTAAAAATACAAAAAAAATCAAATGACTGAAAGCTGAGAGAATTGCTCATGAGGAAATGTCTACATTTTAACATATTTAAAGAAATTTAAATTCTTTCAACATAATGAATTCAAGTTATTCAATGTTTTTTGTTGTGAATTTTACCATTCTTTAAAAAAATAAACAGAACTTTTTATGTTTATTTTTTCCAACAAATTATTCTTGTCTCATCTTTTAGTGAGTTTTTACATGATTTTAAAAGAATCGTCCAGGGTCATTCTTATGCTAAAATTAGCTTAACTTAAAAAAAATACATTCAAAAACACACAATTGAGTTCTGCGAATTGAAATTTCAAAAACCGTGGCAAAAATGGTCATAAATGGCTCATTTTTTTATCTCTTCACGGTTTCGAGCTACAAATCACTGCAAACGTGTCTTAGTAAAAATCTTGAAAAATTAAAAAAGCGGTTCCTAATCCTCCTCTCGCGTTTCCAATGCTGTTTTCTTAAAACAAAAAATAAAAATACATCAAAAAAATCTTCGGCGATTGTGCGTAAACGTAAGAGAAGTAATTAAAAGAGAATGCATTTGCAGGCAATGAATAAAAGGAGAGAAATTCACAAGCTATAATGACGATCGTTTCATCCTCTGATATTTTGGTGCAAGAATTATCAAATGATAGTTTTTTCTATCACTCATTTTAAACATTGCACAGTGGTCCAGATCGCAAAATTAAGTGGAAAACGGATTTTCCGAAAAATTGTGAAGTTTTGGAGCTTTGGTGTCTTCAGAAGAGTTGTTGTAAATAAAAAGGGGCAACTTTTGGCTTGGTTGAAAATTAGGGTGGTTCACGATTAGGGTGATTTTGAAAATCTAACTTTTCAGGATTATTTTTGGGAATTTTTTTGTCTTCTAGAAAGTTGTTGGGTTTGCCAATTCAAGCAACTTTGTCGAAGACACCAAAATTTTATCTCGTAATCTACGCCTTCTACGACCAAATTTATAGAAAGCATCCAAGCAAACCTTTAAAAATCAGTTTTTTGAACGTGGAAATTCAGGGTTAAGTTTTAGAGAAAAGTGATATTGGGGGCACTTTTAGAGCTCTAAAAAACACACATTTTTATTTTTTGACAAGTCAATTTGGACTTAAGGGTCAAAAGTTACAGCCATTTTAAGGTAAAAAAGATGCAAATTTAAAACTCAAATATCTCGAAAAGGCGCAAGCCAAATTTTAAGCGCCAGGTTGCATTTGAAAGAGGAGATCCAGCACTACAAACGCTGAAAAAATCTCAGGGGTGTTTTTCTTTAAACTCGAGATATCTTCATTTGAAAAAGTCTAATTTTCAAGGGAAAACCATATGGGACCACCCTAACGAAATTCGAAAATTGTCCAAATATATGTTTTTCCATGTAATTTTGCCCGCTGAATCTGAATCTGCCCTCAGAATTGAGCTAAAGTGTCGAAAAATCGATTTTTGGTCATATTTTGGGTTTAAATGATAATTTTATATAGAAACCCAAAATTTTCAAAGGTTTGTTTAGATGTTTTCTATAAATTTGGTCGTAGAAGGCGTAGATTACGAGATAAAATTTTGGTGTTTTCGACAAAGTTGCTTGAATTGGCAAACCCAACAAGTTTGCATTGCATTGGCTACATTAAAATATATCTTAATTTTTCAAGATTTCAGTTAAAACATGTTCTGCACATTCCGGTCCTGGCCTGAATCTCGGCATCTGCAAGCTCATCTCATTCATTTTTCATCAAGCACACACAACAAGCTACGAGAGCAAAGCTGCGGCTTCCTTCTTGTGGACCAAGGTGCTCGCCCAAACATCTTGCAGAACTTGCTTCCCGTGTAGAGCCCAAGGAAGCCGCATGGCTTTCTTCGGCTCAAAACACGCCAAGAGCTTCCAAGCCAAAACATACAGAGACTCTCTAGGAAAGCCGCCGCCAGCTCTCCAAAGTGCTCCGGTTAATTATTCCTGCCGGAGTGTTTGCCAGCGACCCGGTTAGGATGCCCTATGCCAGGCTTGTGGACCTTGGCACGGATGACACTTTTCGGTGTACCACTTTTCCCGGGGGGGTTGTCCAGCTTGTGGTCACGAACGGAGACATTACGAGCAAACACATATAAAGGTGCTGTGATTAATAGGTTCGGGGGGCAAATAGTGGTTTTGGTCACAATAAGGAATTCTGAGAAGATTCTTGGTAGAAAATGGGGTTGAGATTCAGCAATTTTATGAAAGTTCCCCTCCGCCTGAAAACTTTGCCAAGACAAGTCTAAAAAAAGATTATTTTTTTACTGTGTCCCAAGATTCAGCACTCTCATGGTGGTAGTAAATATCCTTCCCCCATATAAACCGCCCTGCTTTCAGAAGCTCAGGATAAAGACAGCACCACGCGCGTGAATATTTTATCAACAGGGCGTATGGAACCATTATCCGGAGTCGTCCTCGTTGTCTTCGTCATCCGCCGACGACGACATAATCCTACGTGCCCCGTGAAGAATGAGCCCTGTCTGGGCGGACATCTTCAAGATTAAAATCTGGGGAGACACGGGACACAGGTGGGTATATGGTAGAAGTGGGTTCCGCGGGGGCGGGGGACATCATTCTAATGACGTGCTTTCGCTTTCACGAAACGAGGTGGTTTTTCGGGCACAGGTCTGTGGGATGTGTGCTCTGTGGGAGTCCTTTTCATAACAAGGAGAAGGGCTATGTTTTTGCTGAAAGTGTTGTTTTAGAAGACACATTGAAACTGTCTTAAATTTTTTTGAATATTTTGTTTTTGCAAATTGCTCGGCAAACATTTTAATTATGTTGAAAATAAACCTGAAACCTAGTATGACAAAGTTCAAAATCTTCGCATAGTGCTTTGTTTAGGTAAACGAACATATCACCAAATGTAGAATACATTAAGAAGGTAATCACGTGGGAATAGAAAAGGTAGTTTGTCAGAAGGTTGCGAATTTGAATGAGGATCCGGTCGTTCAGTTAATTTTTTCCTCGAGAAATGAGCTTGGAATGCAAATTTTATTTTTTTATTACTTTTAATCTAAAAAAAAATATTTCTTGAAATTTTGTTTCTTTTTCTTCATTTTTTGGCTTATTAAGCTTCTATCTAAAAATTTAATAAAATCAAAGTCAAAAGAAGTTGAAGTAGAGCAATTCTGTGAGATTTCGGTCATTTGTTTTTTTTTTTGTATTTTTCAATCCGGCTGAAACTTTTTTGGTGCCTTCAGTATTCCCAAAGAAGCCATTTTGCATCATAAGTTTATCCATATAATTTTCCATACAAATTTGGCAGCTGTCCATACAAAAATGATTTATGAAAATTCAAAAATCTGCATCTTTTGAAGGAATTTTTTGATCTATATGGTATTAGCGTGTCCCAAAAAAACACGAAGTCGAGGAATTCAATGTGCTCAGTTCTCAAATGATAGAAAATCATGTTAGAAACAACTCTCTCATACATAAAAACTTTCGGAAAAATTGTTTACCACGTTCCCTGGGCATTTTTTGAAAAAAGTCAGTTTTTTCGACAATTTCACAAAATCTGCTTAGAAAAAATGGAAAATTTTAAAATTTCAAATAGCCTATACCATTAAATTATGGTCTGTGGTCAAATAAACAAGTTAATGTATCGATTTGGCCTTTTAAAACCTTGTTTTCACTTTCCCGGTAGCTTTTATGTCGAAAAATACGAGTTTTTGCTTTACTTTTTTTCAATCTTTTCCCTCGGTATTGAACACAAAAATTTCCTCATATGTGAAAATACATGCATCTTGTAGGAAATTTTCCGCCGAAGATTTTCGTCTAAGCAACTTTGAAGTTTCATCAACTCTGAGCTGAGATATTCCAGTTTTTGTGAAGAAAGAATATTGAATATTTGAAAATGTTGATATTAATCATCATTGGCATACAATATTAAGGATAATTTAAGCCTAATTTGAAGTGCGGCTGTATCGCATCTGTTTTTAAACATGATTGGTTCATCCTTCAATATTAAGGGCCAGCTGGTGTTGTTTTTTCATGGCACACTACGTGCTAAATCAATGAATTACTTTTAGCAAATAACTCATATTTAGAGCATTTTGCATTTAAACCAATCGATGCACGTTTGCTGTGTTTCCATGGATACAAATAAACAAATAACAAATCGATGCATCTGTGCTCTCTTATGCTATCTAGATAGGAAAACCAGTAAGCTTAGTACAAGAGCACAGAGGCATCGAAATATATGGTTCGATTGTACGGGGTTGGCAATTGTCCACGCTCCATCAAAAAAAGTTTTTTTTATGGACAATTGACCATGAGAAGGGGAGGGAGCTGAGATTTAAACAAAATGTCTACGTGATTAATGGATGGATCCCTATAGAATAAATTCCAAATATTAGTGATATTTTTAATTTACCTGAACATCGGATTTATCAACAGGAGTTATAAGAAGGGAGTGTAAACGTTACGTTGTGGTTCAGATCACGGAAATGCGTACAATTGAACCTTATATTTGTTATTTGTTTATTTGTATCCATGGAAACAAAGCAAACGTGCATCGATTGGTTTAAATGCAAAATGCTCTAAATATGAGTTATTTGCTAAAAGTAATTCATTGATTTAGCACGTAGTGTGCCATGAGAAAACAAAATCAGGTGGCCCTTAGTATTGAAGGATGAACCAATCATGTTTAAAAATAGATGCGATACAGCCGCACTTCAAATCAGGCTTAAATTATCCTTAATATTGTATGCCAACGATGATTAATATCAACATTTTCAAATATTCAATATTCTTTCTTCACAAAAACTGGAATATCTCAGCTCAGAGTTGATGAAACTTCAAAGTTGCATAGACGAAAATCTTCGGCGGAAAATTTCCTACAAGATGCATGTATTCTCACATATGAGGAAATTTTTGTGTTCAATACCGAGGGAAAAGATTGAAAAAAAGTAAAGCAAAAACTCGTATTTTTCGACATAAAAGCTACCGGGAAAGAGAAAACAAGGTTTTAAAAGGCCAAATCGATACATTAACTTGTTTATTGGACCACAGACCATCATTTAATTGTATAGGCTATTTGAAATTTTAAAATTTTCCATTTTTTCTAAGCAGATTTTGTGAAATTGTCGAAAAAACTGACTTTTTTCAAAAAAATGCCCAGGGAACGTGGGAAACGATTTTTCCGAAAGTTTTCATGTATGAGAGAGTTGTTTCTAACATGATTTTCTATCATTTGAGAACTGAGCACATTGAATTCCTCGACTTCGTGTTTTTTTGGGACACGCTAATATGGTATCTTCGGCAAAGTTGTAGGTATGAATAAGGACTACACTGAAAAAAAATGATACACGGTAAATTTTTTTTTGGTGATTTTCAATTTCACTTTTTGTCACTAAAACTTGATTTGCAAAAAAACACTTTTGTTTTTTTTTTCATTTTCTGATATGATTTAGGGGACATCAAATGCCAACTGTTGAGAAATTTCTAGAATGGACAAAAAATCTTTGACCGAGTTCTGAATTTTAGGATCAACACGGATTTTTTTTTAATAAATCGAAATACCGGTCGCAAAAATTTTTCAACTTCATTTTTCGATGTAAAATCAAATTTGCAATCAAAAAGTACTTCAGTAAAATTTTCATTAAGTGCATCGTTTTCAAGTTATAGCGGTTTTCAGGAAACTTTAATTTTTTAATAGAAGTCGCAGTTATTCTTTTTTTTTGAATAATTGCCCATGTTTGCCCACTCTTGAAAAAAAAATTGAAGAGCTGAGAAAATTCTCTTTATTTTGCTTTTTTGAACTTTGTTGATACGACCCTTAGTTGCTGAGATATTACCAAGCAAAGATTTAAAAACAGGTAAATTGATGTTTTTCAAGTCTCACTAAAAAAAAACACCATTTTCTATCGTCGATATCTCAGAAACTAATGGTGCGATTACAATGTTAAAATATGAAACATTCGTGAAATTTTCTGATGTTTTCGAAAAAAATATTTTCTTTTTGTTAAATCAAGACTACTATTTTAAAAGGGCCAAATATTCATTATTATGCCCTTTTGAAATGTAAGTCTAGATTTAAAAAAATATATATTTTTTCGAAAAGATCAGAAAATTTCACGAATGTTTCATATTTTAACGTTGAAAAACGGACCATTAGTTGTTGAGGTATCGACGTTAGAAAATGATGGGTTGTTTGGGTGAGACTTATAAAACATGAATTATCCTGTTTTTAAATCTTTGCATGGCAATATCTCAGCAACTAAGGGTCGTATCAACGAAGTTCAAATAAGCAAAATATAGAGAATTTTCTCAGCTTTTCAAAAATAATTATTCAATGGTGGGCAAACATGGGCACGTTAAAAAAAAGAATAACTGCGACTATTTTCAAAGAAGTTACCTAAAAATGGCTATAACTTGAAAACGGTGCACTTTATCAAAATTTCACTAAAGTACTTTTTGATTGCAAATTTGATTTTACATCAAGAAATTAAGTTGAAATTTTTTACGACCAGTTTTCGTTTTTTAAAGTCTGTATTGATTCAAAAGTTCTAAACTCGGTCAAAGATTTTTTGCCCAGTCTGGAAATTTCTGAAAAGTTGGCATTTGATGTCCCCTAAAACATATCAGAAAATGAAAAAAATAAATAAATAAAAAATAGTGTTTTTTTGCAAATCAAGTTTTAGTGACAAAAAGTGAAATCAAAATAAAAAAAAAAGTTTTAGCGTGTATCATTTTTTTCAGTGTAGTCCTTTTCTATACCTACAACTTTGCCGAAGATACCAAATCGATCAAAAAATTGTATGGACAACTGCCAAATTTGTATGGAAAAGTATATGGACAAACTAATGATGCAAATAGCTTCTTTGGGCATACCGAAGGCACCAAAAAAGTTTCAGCCGGATTAAAAACTATAAAAAATTAAAATTAAGAAAAAAATACCGAATTTGTAGAGAATTGCTCAGTAGCATACATTCAAGATGAAAGTTTGTTTAAACTATTTTATCACAGTCAGATATCCCTTCGAGATAACTTCCCCTTTGAACAAAGACCCATCGCCGGCTGTTATTCCTTCCAGTGAGCAAACCCGTTCTCAAGAGTCAGCAAACAGAACTAGACACCCACTTGATGCTAATGTCTAGCATACAGCCATAAAATTTCCCCTTTTCCTTTCTTTCTCTGGAGTCTTTTCCAGCCATACTAGTGAGAAGGTCTCTTATCTCATTTAAGATTGTTTGAGCAAAAAAAAGTCCTTGCAAAAAATGACTGTGACCCCTTTTCTTTGCCAACATTTTTTCCCCTCATTGGAGACTTCCTTCAAGATTCCCACGGAATTGCACACTCCTAAGAAGAAAGAAAAACGCCCCACAAATCTCCAGGCTAATGAAAAACGGCTAAAAGACGTTCGTTTTGCCCCAGTTCGGGCAAACAGACGGAAAATTGAAACAGCTGGTTGTGTTTTTACTCTTGCTGTGTGCCTTCATTTTTTCTCCCCCGGTGGAAAAACGGACTCGCGCCAACGCAAACTGACGTTTATTTAAAATTGAAAAACCGAACTCAGCTTTGGAAGAAGAAAAAGTAATGTCAGTAATGAGATTTTCTAGAAAGAAGATTAATTGTTGTTTGAAAGATGTTTTAAAAAATATCGAAAAATTATTATCTAATTTAATCTAATCTAATCAGACCCTAGCGCAGCCAATCTTTCGAAGGGATCCTGGAGAGTGCCTTAGGTTAGATGACGCCTAGCACTCTTCTTGTCATTTATTAACATTTGTAGTGCGCCATTGCATTGAAATGCATTGAAACATTACAAGTGTTAAAGCGGCCAGGCCTACTGCGTAAAGCCGTATCGCAGAGATGACTCGTAATTGGGTTGGGTTTGAGCACTGAGTGTTCGAACAACAACACAATTCTGAATCGACAGGGGAGGAAGAAGCGTGGGGACACACCACCATACGCTCCGAGATTTTGGTTGTATTCGTTGGGAGCACCATGCTAAGAATGTTTGGTACTCGGGGACCCATTGGGATGGGACATTGTATTTCCACGAATGCCCTGGACACTATTCGCCGTGGTTATAGCGCCACAACTCGCTCTCTGTAACAGTATTCTTAATTCCAGTCCACGCTCACCAAGTCGTCATGGCCTAGTGATTAGCATTTTTGCTTACCAATCCAAAGGACGAGGGATCGAACCCCGCCTCGAGCGACTTTGATTTTTCGTTCATATTCACCATTTCAAATTTATATGTTCTTAACTTTCTCGTTGGGAGCAGATGGGCATCGAACCCATAACCATTCGCTAACAAAGCGAACACCGTTACCAGTCAGCCACGGCCGCTCCCTGAAAAAAAAATATCGAAAAATTATTAAAAGAAAAAGAAATAGCAACAAACAATACTCTCCTGATTGATAGTCCCAAATAAACGTTAATTGATATACTTTGTCCTGTCATGGACAATCGTTATCCAAAACAACTTGTCCCATCATAAGGCACACGCATTCCTGCTGAGTCATCACTTCATCAGGTCGCTTCTGGCACGGCGAGAAATCCTGCTCGCTTTTTCATAGGTTGTTTTCATAATTTAAAATCATAATCGTAAAATTTAGAACATTCCAATTGTGTTTATTTTCAATTCAATCCATTTTTTCCCGAAACAATTTCCCTCCGTGCCCTAGCGTCCAGACCATCCATCAAGGAAAAGTTTCGATAAACTTGTTCGACATTCGTGGCGAAATCATCTATTTCAGTAACCCTCCACCCCTCACCTCCGCCCGAGATGAGTGACGTGAACCGGAAGGAAGAGCCTTGTCCCGAGCTGTCTGGCTGAGTTGGTTTCACGCTACTCAACGGAACGGAGCAGCGGAGAATCCTTTTCCAGGACAAAAGTTGAACCCTGAAAGAAGTTCCGTGGGAAGAACTCCTCGTATACGAAATGTGTGCACTCAGTTGCGTTAAATACGGTTTAATTGAATTACATTTTGGACAAGTTCACTTCTGCAAGAATCGAATTGATTTCTAGTTTTGTTTTTTCACTAAATTTTAATATGTTTGGATGGTTAAAAAATCGGTCCAAATTCTATCCATTTGAACGACTTATTTGGCAAAACTTTTGAGAGAAACTTGCTTGCTCACTTCTCATTAAACTAATTATCACTTGATTTCAGATGAGGATTTAGGAGGAGCAGTAATTGAATGTCAAAATGCTAATATTTCATCACCCCAATGGAATGACATACTGTTTCCTTATCTTTTATCTTTCTAAAAAAATACATCTTTTCATGTGTAATTTTACGTATTCCATGTTTTAGAGTAATCAAATTATTTATCCAATAAAAGAGTAAACGCTAGAAACCTCTTTCAAATATTTTTTCCGTAGTGTTTTTCGCCGCATTTAAAGAACTTAGGTTTTACTCTTTTTTTTTGTTTGCTTGAAAAAATTAAAATAGAATCATTATATTTGTTTTTCGAAGTGCTGCATTTTTAAGTGAGCAATTCTTTACCAAAACCGGAAATGGATTTTATTTGTATTTTTCTATTTGGCTCAAACTTGGTGGGGACCTTTCCTATGACCAAAGAAGCTATTTTGTGTCATTGGTTCACCCATACAAGTCTCCATACAATTTTGGCTGCTGTCCCATACAAAAATAGTACGTACGTGTTAAAACGGCTGTAACTTTTGAGTGAATTTTCTGATCAATTTGGTGTCCTCGGCAAAGTTGTAGGTATTGTTGAGGACTATTGCAAAAAAATAGGTACACGGAAAAATTGCAGATTTTTTAATCAACTTTTTTTTCTCAAAACTCAATTTCCGTTTTTTTTTATTTTCGAGATATTTTGATATGTTTTAGGGGACAAAAACCCGCAACTTTTGAGCCATAGAGGAACATGGTCAAAAAATCTGCCGCCGAGTTATTTATTTTTGAAAAATAGTGATTTTTGGAAAAAAATAAATTTTATGCAAAAACAAATTTGACGTAATTTTTAAATGTAAAATAGAATTTCCAATCGAAAAGTACTCTACAGATTTTTTGATAAAGGGCTCTGCTTTCAAAATACAGCCACCGAATGTTTGATTTTAGCGATTTTTGCGATTTTTGCAGTTTTCCGATTTAAAAAAATAGTGATGGTCATGGTCATGGTGAATGACCATTTCTGAAAAAAAAATTTTTGAATAGTTCAGAAAAACCTTTTTTTCTCAATAGTCCTCAACAATACCTAAAACATTGCCGATAACACCAAATTGGTCAGAAAATTCACTCTAAAGTTAAAGCTGTTTGAATATGTACGTACCATTTTTGTATGAACAGCAGCCAAAATTGTATGGGGACTTGTATGGGTGAATCAATGACCCAAAATAGCTTCTTTGGTTGTATGGAAGGCCCCCACAAAATTTGAGCCAAATTAAAAAATACAAAAAAAAAAAATTTCGTAGAGAGTTGCTCAAGTGTCGTTCAAAAATTCAATGTTATTTCATTTCAATTTATTAAAAACTCGCTTAACAATTTAAAAGATTTACAAACACTTATTTTGGACATTTCAAATGTTAGGCTTGATTCTATACTTTTGAAATTATTTTTCATTGCAATTTTTGGGTGACATTGAGAAAATTCATTTTACACAGCAACCAGCATTTAGATCAACTTTGCAGAAAAGAAAAGTTAAGGAAATTTTCAGTGCTTATCGAAAAATTTCTTTTGAGCAGTTCTCCCAGATTTCGGTCATTCGATTTTTTTTTGTATTTTTCAATCCGACTGAAACTTTTTTGGTGCCTTCGGTATGCCCAAAGAAGCCATTTTGCATAATTAGTTTGTCCATATAATTTTCCATACAAATTCGGCAGCTGTCCATACAAAAATGATGCATGAAAACTCAAAAATCTGTATCTTTTGAAGGAATTTTTGATCGATTTGGTGTCTTCGGCAAAGTTGTAGGTATGGATACGGACTACACTGAAAAAAATAATACACGGTAAAAAAAAAGTTTTTTATTTAACTTTTTATCACTAAAAAGTCATTTGCAAAAAAAAACACTATTTTAATTTTTGTATATGTTTTAGAAGACATAAAATGCCAACTTTTCAGAAATTTGCAGGCTGTGCAAAAAATCATTGACCGAGTTATGAATTTTTTAATCAATACTGATTTTTTTCAAAAAATCGAAATTTTGGTCGCAAAAATTTTTTAACTTCATTTTTCGATGTAAAATCCAATTTGCAATCAAAAAGTACTTTACTGAATTTTTGATAAAGTGCACCGTTTTCAAGTTAAATTAGTGCACATGTTTGCCCACCTTTGAAAAAAATATTTTTGAAAAGCTTTGAAAAATTCTCTATATTTTGCTTATTCGGGCTTTGTTGATACGACCTTTAATTGCTGAGATATTGCAATGCAAAGATTTAAAAACAGAAAAATCGGTGTTTTCTAAGTCTCACCGAAACAGCCCACCATTTTTCAATGTCGATATCTCAGCAACTAATGATCCGATTTTCAATGTTAAAATATGAAATAGTTGTGAAATTTTCCGATCTTTTCGAAAACAATATTTTCAAAATTTTCAAATCAAGTCTAACATTTCAAAAGGACCAAACATTCAATATTACGCCCTTTTAAAATATTAGTTTTGACTAACATGTTCTATGGACAGCCGCCAAATTTGTATGGAAAATTATATGGACAAACTAATGATGCAAAATGGCTTCTTTGGGCATACCGAAGGCACCAAAAAAGTTTCAGTCGGATTAAAAAATACAAAAATTAAAATTGAAGAAAAAAGACTGATTCCGTAGAGAATTGCTCTTTTGTATTGTTGCTTTTTCTTCATGAAATATATTTAAATTGCAAAAAATGCACATTTTACTAAAGTTATAATTAGGGCTGTGGAATCGGAGTCGGGTCTTTTTGAGGACCTGGAGTCGGTGTCGTTAAAACTCGAACAGCTTGAATCGGAGTCGGTGTCGGAGCCGAAAATATCGGATAACCCGGAATCGGAGTCGTTTGAATTATGATCCGACTCCGCAACCCTCATAAAAATGCTTATAACGGTGCACTTTTTCTAAAAAAATAAGTGGTAATTTTCGTTACAAATTTAATTTTGCATTAAAAAAAGAATTTCACAATTTGGTATGACCGTATGTTCGATATTTTTTAAAAATCATCATCGTATTATCAAATCGTAGCTCAGTTACCAAATTTTGCACCATCCTAAACTTAGGTATTGTGATCGTAAATTTGGGTTCCCTAAAAATATAAAATCTAGGAAACTTTAAATTACATTTTATTTTAATTTATTGCTAGGTTTCTTGTAGTGATAAAAAGTAAAATCAAAAATTGTTTTTTTTTTCGTGTAACATTTTTTTTAAATCTCAATCATTATCTACGACTTTGTCCAAGATACATTATAGATTTAAATACATTTTCTCGTAATGATACAGATTTTTTAATTGCCTCAATATTAATCTAAAATTTTGCGTTTTTTTTTTTGAGAAATTAAGATTAGGTCAAATTTTGGATTGCTCTAGTTTTTTAGATTAAAAACTATATGAAAGAAAATAATGGTATATTAATTCCATTTTTTTCAAGCAACCGACTGTAGCTTGCCTGAGTTTCCCGACGGAAATCCTTTTAGCCATCAATCAAGTCACAGTTGGAAGAGAGTGATGTTCCAAGAAGTGGGGGTGGTCCAAATTGTGTGTACGAGAACCCCCGCGTCGCAGAAGAGATCCGTATCGGCACGTCGATTCTTTGTCAACCCCGCTCCTAATTGAGGCAATTATTCTGCGCCGTTAATGGCAAGGCTCGAGGTAATTGTTGTCTTGGGTTGGGGGGTAATAGCGCGCGATTCGTCGGTATTTCGATGAATGGTGCGAAGGAGTAATCACTTTTGATGGGTTCGTTTGGAATAAAGAGTTGGACTCGAATGCCTGATGGTGACATTTTATTGGTTATCTTTATAGGCAGAGATTCAGGAACCAAGGTTGAAATCGTTAAGAGGCATTAAAAGGTTGAAGATTGCAGTACTAAATTATCTAATTATTTTGAGATAAAGTAATCAATCCTTGAGAAAAAATGTTGAATATGGGTAATACTGATGCTAAATAATTGGACGAAAAATCTACAAACTCTGCCAATCAGTTTCAAAAACTCCAAATCGATTCAGTGTATACACACAGACAGTTCAATTGAGGTCATCGAGAGAGCACCTTAAACCTTTGGCATAAACTCAACATTTACGGGTGCCGCAAGAGTTCAATAGTATTGGAGAAATTTGCACACTTACGGTGGTGGTGGTCGTGATTGAGGTGTACAGCCCCGAAATCGTAGGTTGTACCTCACAACACTCGATGAATGAGTGGTGTTCGATCATGATACCTCCACTATTATAGTGGCACACCATAATAGGGGAACACAACAACGGCAAGCAAGCCGTAATCGTATTTTTTTGTACAGGTATTTTGGACTAGTACAAGGTAGGCCGACCCAAGGACGGTTGGCGAACTGGTTTTCCGAACTCTTGGAACTGTGTCAAAGTTACCACGGAAAGGTGTCACGGTGATCGGAAATCGCGGTTGACAAACTTCTGAGTGTTCTTTTGAAGAGAAACTTGAACTTTTTGGGATACTTTCTGTTGGTATATTTCAACTGCCGGTGGGGTTCAAAACCCGTTTCTCGTCGATATCAGCCGCATCGAAATTACCGATTCATTGAGCATCTTCGACATATTGCAGCTGCCTTACAGCATCAACCACCATATCATAAAGGGAGGAGAAAAAACCTGTTTCACTACATCGGAATCAGAATCATTTCACGTTCTACCAACTTCGGATAAAAATAAAACATCTGCCAGCATCCAACCAACGGAATACCTTCGCCGAAAAAGATACCCAAAATTCAAACATTCCATTCCGCCCAACCTGAACCTTCTCCAAAACCCTCCCGAAAACACTTCGAGTTAACATGGCCCCCTCCCCTCCCCTCGCTAACTGAATTATTCAAAAGAGCAACAGTCTTGGACGACCGAGCCCACCCACGCCGATGCGTGTCTTCCAGAAAAAAAAGTTCCTCCCCCGCCGCCAACGAACGGTCGGAACCGAAGGCAAAAAAAGTTATTATTTATGTTAAGTAAAAGTTCAAGTTCGTAAAGTCTTACGGTAATGGCGCTGTAACATGGGGCGGCCACCAGCGATTTTTGGGGTTTTGGCGTTACGAAAAACGAAAAAAAACAACTGATTTGATTTCATGTGTAAAATGTGAACTGAATTTTTAATGTTTACAGATTTTGTTTTTCTGCAGATGTGAATGGAATGGAATATGCTACAAAACCAGCACTAACTAGGTTGAAATGTTTTGAGACCAGCCTCAATTGAGTTTTTTTTTTCTTTTTACTCAATTGAGTTTTACCTATTAGGGCTTAAATAGGGACATCTACCCTTTCCCAAAATATGTTTTACTTTGAAAAAATAACACTTATACAGCAGTTCCATATGAAAGTTTGGCTCAAAACTTATCCGGGGGTTCCTTGGCCAAAATAATCAGACCCGTATTTTTTTGTTTGGTCATTAGGGTGACCTACGCCGTGTTAGGGTGGTCCGAAAAATTGCCATTTTCGTCGATTTTCACAAAAACCACTTTTTTTTCAAAAAAATCATAACTATGGAGCGAAGCTTTGATTTTTTTGAAAAAAAGTCAACCGATTTTAGCTGTCTTGGGCGCAAATAAAAGATGATAAGTTTGACTTCCAATAAAAAATAATGTGGAGTTTCAATAATCTAGCCTAACATTTGAAAAAGTCTTATGAAAACATCGAATGCCATTTTGATGGTGTCTGGACCAAAAAGCCTAGATCTGAAAATATTTTTACGGATCCCTCGGACAATTTTACATAACATATAAAAAATTAGGCGAGGTTCATTAAAAGGATTTAGAGATATGATTTTTTGAAAATAAAATATGAGTTTTCGAAAATTGACGGAAAATTGAAGAAATCGGCAAAAAATCAACTTTTTTCACTAAAACTGCGATAACTCGAAAATTTCAACGACCTATACATGTTTTGGTACCAAAATTTTCGTAATTGAAATACGCAACTTTTGGTACCCTTTCATTTTTGAAAATGCGAAAAAAGAGGTGTTATCAATAATTTGCAACCTGAAACTGTGAAGAGATAGAAATTTGATGTATAAGGGACTTTTATGTTAAATTGGACGCCCGATTTGATGGTGTATTCGAGATTCGAAAAAAAAATAATATATTTCATCGAAAAGAAACACTTAAAAAAGTTTTACAAACTCTGCCATGTAAAAAATGGAACATGTCATTTTATGGGAAATTCAATGCTCTTTTCGAATCTACATTAACCCAGAAAGGTATTTTTTTATTTAGAACTTTTTTTTCATTTTAAAATTTCGTGTTTTTTGTAACTTTACAGGTTTTTATTAGAGTGTAACAATGTTCTACAAAATTGAAGAGGAGACAATAACCAAAAAAAAAATTATTTTTAAACTTAAGTTATCGCGATTTTACGAAAAAAAAGTTTTGAAAAAGAGCAGTTCTCTAGGATTTCGGTCATTCGATTTTTTTTGTATTTTTTAATCCGACTGAAACTTTTTTGGTGCCTTCGGTATGCCCAAAGAAGCCATTTTGCATCATTAGTTTGTCCATATAATTTTCCATACAAATTCGGCAGCTGTCCATACAAAAATGATGTATGAAAATTCAAAAATCTGTATCTTTTGAAGGAATTTTTTGATCGATTTGGTGTCTTCGGCAAAGTTGTAGGTATGGATACGGACTACACTGGAAAAAAATAATACACGGTAAAAAAAATTTGGTGATTTTTTTATTTAACTTTTTATCACTAAAACTTGATTTACAAAAAAACACTATTTTTATTTTTTTTATTTTTTGATATGTTTTAGAAGGCATAAAATGCCAACTTTTCAGAAATTTCCAGGTTGTGCAAAAAATCACTGACCGAGTTATGAATTTTTTAATCAATACTGATTTTTTCAAAAAATCGAAATTTTGGTCGTAAAAATTTTTCAACTTCATTTTTCGATGTAAAATCAAATTTGCAATCAAAAAGTACTTTACTGAAATTTTGATAAAGTGCACCGTTTTCAAGTTATAGCCATATTTAAGTGACTTTTTTGAAAATAGTCGCAGTTTTTCATTTTTTTAAATTAGTGCACATGTTTGCCCAGTTTTGAAAAAAATATTTTTGAAAAGCTGAGAAAATTCTCTATATTTTGCATATTTGGACTTAGTTGATACGACCTTTAGTTGCTGAGATATTGCAATGCAAAGGTTTAAAAACAGGAAAATTGATGTTTTCTAAGTTTCACCCAAACAACCCACCATTTTCTATCGTCAATATCTCAGCAACTAATGGTCCGATTTTCAATGTTAATATATGAAACGAAACTATTGGCACTACGCCCCCCGGGGCATGGCCTTCCTCTAACGTGGGATTTCTGCTCCAGCGCCTCTGACGAGACAGGAGAAACCGGGACCGACGTTTTACTTCACCATCCGATAGAAGCTCAGTGGATAAGGCGGGAATCGAACCCGCGTCTCATAGCATCATCGGGATCGGCAGCCGAAGCCGCTACCCCTGCGCCACGAGGTTAATATATGAAACATTTGTGAAATTTTCCGATCACTTCGAAAAAAATATTTTTGGAATTTTCAAATCAAGACTAACATTTCACAAAGGCCAAACATTCAATATTACGCCCTTTTAAAATGTTTGTCTTGATTTGAAAATTCCAAAAATATTTTTTTCGAAAAGATCGGAAAATTTCACAATTGTTTCATATATTTACATTGAAAATCGGACCATTAGTTGCTGAGATATTGACGATAGAAAATGGTGGGTTGTTTGGGTGAAACTTAGAAAACATCAATTTTCCTGTTTTTAAACCTTTGCATTGCAATATCTCAGCAACTAAAGGTCGTATCAACATAGTCCGAATAAGCAAAATATAGAGAATTTTCTCAGCTTTTCAAAAATATTTTTTTCAAAACTGGGCAAACATGTGCACTAATTTAAAAAAATGAAAAACTGCGACTATTTTCAAAAAAGTCACTTAAATATGGCTATAACTTGAAAACGGTGCACTTTATCAAAATTTTAGTAAAGTACTTTTTGATTGCAAATTTGATTTTACATCGAAAAATGAAGTTGAAAATTTTTTACGACCAAAATTTCGATTTTTTGAAAAAATCAGTATTGATTAAAAAATTCATAACTCGGTCAGTGATTTTTTGCACAACCTGGAAATTTCTGAAAAGTTGGCATTTTATGTCTTCTAAAACATATCAAAAAATAAAAAAAATTAAAAATAGTGTTTTTTTGTAAATCAAGTTTTAGTGATAAAAAGTTAAATAAAAAAATCACCAAATTTTTTTTACCGTGTATTATTTTTTCCAGTGTAGTCCGTATCCATACCTACAACTTTGCCGAAGACACCAAATCGATCAAAAAATTCCTTCAAAAGATACAGATTTTTGAATTTTCATACATCATTTTTGTATGGACAGCTGCCGAATTTGTATGGAAAATTATATGGACAAACTAATGATGCAAAATGGCTTCTTTGGGCATACCGAAGGCACCAAAAAAGTTTCAGCCGGATTAAAAAATACAAAAATTAAAATTGAAGAAAAAAGACCGATTTCGTAGAGAATTGCTCAAAAGTTACTTTTTGCGTTTCTCTTTGTTTCGTCATCCGTGTCTGTCGCGGGTGACGATGAACGGCCATGATCAACGACAACAAACTTTTTCAAAAGTTTTTTTTTTTCGTAAAATCGCGATAACTCGATATTTGTAAGCAAGCTCCTTATGTTTATAAATCGAAATTTTTGTAATTGTCTGTTACACTCTAAAAAACAACCATGCAAAGTTAGAAAAAAACAAATTTTAAAACGAAAAAATAGTTCTAAATGAAAAATGACCCTTCTGGTTCAATGTTGATTCAAAAAGTACATTAAATTTCCCATAAAATGACATGTTCCACAATTTTTTACTGTCGAGTAACGGAAAATGGCAGAGTTTTTAAAACTTTTTTAGAGTTTTTTTTCGATGAAAAATACGTTTTTTCGGAATTCTGAGTACGCCATCAAATCGGTCGTCTAATTTTACATAAAAGTCCCTTTGACACCAAATTTCTATCTCATCGCCGTTTCAGCCTGCAAATTATTGAAAAACACCTCTTTTTCGATTGTTTAAAAATTGAAGAGGTCGTACCGCCCCTCCGTCACGAGATATCAAAAAAGGACCTTGGATTCGTGATCAGGGACAAAAGTTACCTTTTGGGACAAAGTTTCACGCAAATCGAAGAGGGGTCGGGGCAACTGCTGTGTGAGTTGGCGGAGAATTACCCAAATGAAAAAAATGACAATAAATTTCCCTTAAAATGACATGTTCCTATTTTTTTTACAGTTGAGCAACGGAAAATGGCAGAGTTTTTGAAACTTTTTTTTACATAAAAGTCCTTTAGACACCAAATTTCTATCTCATCACCGTTTCAGGCTGCAAATTATTGAAAGATACATTTTTTTTCGGCATGTTCAAAAATGAGAGGGGTCATTCCGCCCCTCCGTCACGATATATCGAAAAACGGACCTCGGATTTGAGATCAGGGACAAAAGTTACATCTAGGACAAAGTTTCACGGAAATCGAAGAGTGGTCGGAACTCGTTTTCGTGCACTCAAAGTTAAAGAACGAGGGGATATTCCTCACGAAAAGAAACGTGAGGAAAGTGCTATATTGCGAGAGTATAGTCCTCTCGCGTGTTCATTCGTTCATTGGAACAGTTCATCCTATGAGTGGCTTATATGCACAAACGACCGCCACTTAGTCACCGAATCATGGTGGTCCACGGTTCAATATGCCTAAGGTCTTGGGTTCGAGTCTCGGTACCGGTACTTTTTTTTGATAGATGAACTTTTTTGGAAAATGAACCATGAGTAAAGTACTCTCGGTAATTTCGGGATTTATCCTCTCAGTCCGCACACAGTACCATTTTACTACCGAATCGTGCTCTTTATCCTCTCGTATGCCGATGCCCAGTTCTGGGTGTGTGAGTTGGCAGAGAATTTCCAAACACTCCAACTAAATTTCGAGCTTACAAATATTAAATCTGAACATCCAACTTCCAAAATCAGCTTATGCTCGAATTTTGCATCAACATTCCCTCACACACACAAAATCCCGATAATCATTTGCTATTGCAAAAGTTGTTTACATGACCAGAGCTCAGGAGGAAGTTCAAATGTTGAAAGCTCGGAAAGGTTAACGGGGCTTCGGTTCGGGTGGGGTGCAAACAACCGACCAACTTTCGAGCATAAAAGCTGGTTTAATTTTTACCCACCCCCACGCACAGTCCACCAGTGATCCTTGTCACGTCCTCTGGTTGGAAAGTGAACTGCTAGCTGTGAGAAAAGAGTGTGTAATTTTACATGATGTTTCATGTAACTTTCAGACTGCTCTAGCACTTTAAGACCGTGTTTTTCTGGGACCTAAAATTACAAATATTTTCGTGGAATCATTGTAGCTTTAACGAAAATTTAATTTTGCTTGCGTGTAAAATTACATATTTTTCATGTATTTTTTGCTGTAGACAGTTTACCAGTGAATTCCAAACACAGGACACCGAATAAAAGAGATTCATTCTCCCTTTCCTTGTTTAACATTTTGCAACTGAAAGCACGTGCAGGTGTTTTCTCCCCGTTTCTCCTTTTATTTTTGCTCATCACGAATCATCAGGAAAGGATGGGGAAAGAAGGTGAGAGACTCGAAACGTTACAACTTGTGTTCCCCAGGAATACATTATCCTGCGTACCCTTGTGCCTGTGTGGTGCTGGCGGGTTCGTGTTCACATTACTTGCAGATCACAAACGCACACACGTACGCAAATGTGAGAGGCGTGTGTGCGAGTTTTACTGTTGTCTCGGTTTTGATTATGGAGAACACCCAACATCCCATTCTGCGGTTCAAGGGGCGCTCCGTAAATTTGATCGTTAATTTTTCGACAGTTTCGTGCGGCTTTCTGACGATGGTTAATGACGGAGCGTTGCGGCGATGTGGGCTCGTTGGAGCTTTGATGATTTTTAAGGCAAAGACATTCCGCCGGGGCGTGATGAGTTTTGTGGGAAATGATAACGACTTGATTACGAGTTTTCTTTACGGTCCACAGATTTATGTGGAAATTCTTGCGGGAAAACTTTCGATTATTAGATTAAGGCATGGATTCGAAACGGCAGAAAAAATGTATTTTTTTGAAAATTATTTGTTGCATATCATTGGTAACTAGTCATAATAACGCTTAACAATTTTTAAATTTGCACATATATCAATACTGTTTTAAGTTTTAAAAGTTAATAAATACAAATTCCATGAACGAAATTTACTAAAATGTATATAACATTTAATTTGAAATATTTGTTCCTTCCTCGTAAATGTGTTCCACGATATTTGAATAAACCAAAATTTTGGATACGATTTGCTAGTGAACTGTCCTTTTAAAGATAATGTTAATAGCAGTCATTAATAACATGTTTTATTATTTTATTTCTCTTTCTAGGTAAGTGAAATTTTGACGTTTACTAAATATTGTAAGTACATATCATTAAGTTGTTTTGATCATCAGCTGGGTTTTAAAAAAATTGCATTATTTTATGAAATCCTATGTAATATAGGGGCTATTTTTAGACTACATTTTCCACTTTTTCTCATCGAAACCGACTACTTTATCGACTTCATTTTGCTGGGCGAGATAGGACGCCGTCTATTTTTAGACGATGACTCAGCACATTTCCACACGTCCCTATTGAAAGATGTAGCCCATCAGTATAAGAAACCTACTTGACCAAAATGCTAAGCTCATATATGCGTTTATCCATTGCATTCTTCATCGGTCTGATGGTCGAGCGGGCTAAGGCGCCAGTACTTACCGTTGGTGCTGGGTTTGAATCCCGTCAGTTGCAACTTTTTTTTAGTGTTTACATAAATTGTATATTGTTCATTCCAGGTCAACTGGGTACACTTTTGGACTCGACATTCACCGATTTGGACCAAACTTGGAGGGAACGTTCATCTATCAATAGTTAACAGAAATCCCAAGTTTGGTCCTTTTTGGCAGCGCCCTCTTTATTGACGATTTTCTTTTTTTTTTCTTTTAATCGTAACTTTGCAACTATTTGAGCAAATACTTTCTAGAAGTTGCATTTTAGAGAAAATTGTCCAAGGAATTCGAAAAAATAATATTTCATCCCTTAAATGCCCCCTAATATTATATTTTAACGTTTTCAGTATTAAAATTCAGTTTTGACAGATTCCTTATATTTTTTTTTTATTTTATCACCATCGTGTTTCCCTGACAATTTTACAAACTACCTCAAACTCAAATGAAGTTTTGGCAAAATACAGCGATTTTACTGAATAAAGTTTGATTTTGCGCAGCACTCGGAAGTGCAAGGTTTACTTTTCAACAAAAAGGGATGAATCCCGCATAGTTTGGTGTAAGAAACTTATTTCGGATTTGAATTCATAGGACAGAATGATGCGCATAATAATTTTTTTTTCAGTAAAATCGCTGTATCTCGCCAATAGTTCATTTTCGTTTGAGGTTACCATTGATTTTTATGTTAAATTATCCGGGGATCACTATAGTGATAAAATAAAATAAATAAAAATACAAGAAATTGGTCATAACTGAATTATAAAACATTAAAATATAATATTATGAGGCATTTAAGGGTAAAAAAATTATTTTTATCAAATTCCTTGGACAATTTTCTATAAAATGCAACCTGTAGAAAGTCTTTTGCTCAAATAGTTGCAAAGTTATGGGTTGGATGGTCCAATCAGGACCAAACTTGGGATTTCTGTTAACTATCGGTAGATGAACGTTCCCTCCAAGTTTGGTCCAAATCGGTGAAGGTCGAGTCCAAAAGTGTACCCAGTTGACCTGAAATGACCCATTTGCAGTGTGTAATACTAAGTGTCTTTTTTTGACGAAGGGAATGATTGGATTTTTTACTGTGTGCACGATGGTACTAATTTTTACAAGATCAACCTTTCTGAAGACGATGTTGGTTCGTTGAGGGTTAACGTATTCAGCATTTCATTAGAATAAGTCGATGTTTTTGCCCTTGCAAATTGCTGCTCTCTATCGTGCAAAATTGCTTAGCAATTCGAAATATAACTTGCAATTTTCTGCTGCTGCAGTGCTGACCAATTGCGCATTTCCCCTCCAGCCGTGTCAACCCGAGCGTGAATAGAATTTAAAACGTCTTCTTCGCTCAGTGCATGTGCCAATGCAAATTAATGCATTCTTTCGACACACACACACGCGGGAACATCCACATCCCACAATCACACGTGTATAAAAATAGACATGATATTGCTTGATTGGCGGTTGGCTGGAGGTAGAGAGAAGGAAAGGGGTTTTCAGTAAGCAATAAGCAGAAGAAGAAGAAGTGGTACATTAGCGATGCATTGTCGTGAGAGCCGCTGGCCAGCTCAATCATCTTTCTTTCACTCCTCTGCTGCATGCATGTATGCGTAAACATTCAGGGAGCCAATCGTGAGTACAACGGTGGCGATGATGATGATGTTGTGGGTGATGTCGTCATGCTGCTTGGAATGTTCTGCGAAATTTT